>NC_030387.2:17309906-17472625 GCF_001625215.2 Daucus carota subsp. sativus | reverse complement strand
CATACGAAAAGTTAAACCATAAATGTAATGGGAGTCTTTTGGGCTAGAGTGAAGTACAACCCTTCCTAGCCAAGCCTTTCGAACATTTCCTCCAGTTTCGAAAGGGGGAGAAGTCCCTTTAGTGAACACCAACTATACAATACTTAAACTTTTCAAGGGCCCTTCGTGAGTACCTCCGAAGGAAGGGGTGTAGCTTCATTCAGACCCGTTTGAAGTTAAAACAACTTGTAGCCTCATTTTTGGTTGGTTGTTAAAATTAGAATCAACTTTTAGTTTTCATTCTTGACTCGTATCAGCCTGTAAACAACTTGTTGGTTCATTATTCGCTAGATCGAAGTTGGAAACAACTTGTAGCTTCATTCTAGACTCGTTTTGAAGTGGAAAACAATTTGTAGTTTCATTCTTGATCGTTTGAGCCCAGAAACAACTTGTTGCTTCATTATTGGCTGGATTGACGTTGGAAACGACTTGTAGCTTCATTCCAGACTCGTTGAAGTGAACACAACTTGTAGCTTCATTTTCGATTGGTTAAAGTTAGAATCAAGTTGTAGTTTCATTCTTGACTCGTTTGAGCCGTAACAACTTGTTGCTTCATATAGTTAGATTGAAGTGGGAAAAACTTGTAGCTTCATTCGAGACGCGTTTGAAGTTGAAAACAATTTGTAGTTTCATTCTTGACTCGTTTGAGCCCGGAAACAACTTTTTGTTTCATTATTGGCTGGATTGAAGTTGGAAACGACTTGTAGCTTCATTGCAGACTCGTTTGAAGTTGAACACAACTTGTAGCTTCATTTTCGGTTGTTTAAAATTAGAATCAACTTGTAGTTTCATTCTTGACTCGTTTGAGCCTGTAAACAACTTGTTGCTTCATTATTGGCTAGATTGAAGTTGGAAACAACTTGTAGCTCCATTCTAGACTCGTTTGAAGCTGAAAACAATTTGTAGCTTCATTTTCGGTTGTTTAAAATTAGAATCAACTTGTAGTTTCATTCTTGACTCGTTTGAGCCTGGAAACAACTTGTTGCTTCCTTATTGGCTAGATTGAAGTTGGAAACAACTTGTAGCTTCATTCCAGACTCTTTGAAGTTGAAAACAACTTGTAGCTTCATTTTCGGTTGTTTAAAATTAGAATCAACTTTAGTTTCATTCTTGACTCGTTTCAGCCTGTAAACAACTTGTTGCTTCATTATTGGCTAGATCGAAGTTGGAAACAACTTGTAGCTTCATTCTAGACTCGTTTGAAGTTGAAAACAATTTGTAGTTTCATTCTTGACTCGTTTGAGCCCGGAAACAACTTGTTGCTTCATTATTGGATGGATTGAAGTTGGAAACGACTTGTAGCTTCATTCCAGACTCGTTTGAAGTTGAACACAACTTGTAGCTTCATTTTCGGTTGTTTAAAATTAGAATCAACTTGTAGTTTCATTCTTGACTCGTTTGAGCCTGTAAACAACTTGTTGCTTCATTATTGGCTAGATTGAAGTTGGAAACAACTTGTAGCTCCATTCTAGACTCGTTTGAAGTGAAAACAATTTGTAGCTTCATTTTCGGTTGTTTAAAATTAGAATCAACTTGTAGTTTCATTCTTGACTCGTTTGAGCCTGGAAACAACTTGTTGCTTCATTATTGGCTAGATTGAAGTTGGAAACAACTTGTAGCTTCATTCCAGACTCGTTTGAAGTTGAAAACAACTTGTAGCTTCATTTCGGTTGTTTAAAATTAGAATCAACTTTTAGTTTCATTCTTGACTCGTTTCAGCCTGTAAACAACTTGTTGCTTCATTATTGGCTAGATCGAAGTTGGAAACAACTTGTAGCTTCATTCTAGACTCGTTTGAAGTTGAAAACAATTTGTAGTTTCATTCTTGACTCTTTGAGCCGTAAACAACTTGTTGCTTCATTATGGCTGGATTGAAGTTGGAAACAACTTGTAGCTTCATTCCAGACTCGTTTGAAGTTGAACACAACTTGTAGCTTCATTTTCGGTTGTTTAAAATTAGAATCAACTTGTAGTTTCATTCTTGACTCGTTTGAGCCTGTAAACAACTTGTTGCTTCATTATTGGCTGGATTGAAGTTGGAAACAACATGTAGCTTCATTCCAGACTCGTTTGAAGTTGAAAACAACTTGTAGCTTCATTTTCAGTTGTTTAAAATTAGAATCAACTTGTAGTTTCATTCTTGACTCGTTTGAGCCTGTAAACAACTTGTTGCTTCATTACTGGCTGGATTGAAGTTGGAAACAACTTGTAGCTTCATTCCAGACTCGTTTGAAGTTGAAAACAACTTTAGCTTCATTTTCGGTTGTTTAAAATTGGAATCAACTTGTAGTTTCATTCTTGACTCGTTTGAGCCTGAAACAACTTGTTGCTTCATTATTGGCTAGATTGAAGTTGAAACAACTTGTAGCTTCATTCCAGACTCGTTTGAAGTGGAAAACAATTGTAGCTTCATTTCAGTTGTTTAAAATTAGAATCAACTTGTATTTCATTCTTGACTCGTTTGAGCCTGTAAACAACTTGTTGCTTCATTATTGGCTAGATTGAAGTTGGAAACAACTTGTAGCTTCATTCTAGACTCGTTTGAAGTGGAAACAAATTGTAGCTTCATTTTCGGTTGTTTAAAATTAGAATCAACTTGTAGTTTCATTCTTGACTCGTTTGAGCCCGGAAACAACTTGTTGCTTCATTATTGGCTGGATTGAAGTTGGAAACAACTTGTAGCTTCATTCCAGACTCGTTTGAAGTTGAAAACAACTTGTAGCTTCATTTAGTTGTTTAAAATTAGAATCAACTTGTAGTTTCATTCTTGACTCGTTTGAGCCTGTAAACAACTTGTTGCTTCATTATTGGCTGGATTGAAGTTGGAAACAACTTGTAGCTTCATTCCAGACTCGTTTGAAGTTGAAAACAACTTGTAGCTTCATTTTCGGTTGTTTAAAATTAGAATCAACTTGTAGTTTCATTCTTGACTCGTTTGAGCCTGTAAACAACTTGTTGCTTCATTATTGGCTGGATTGAAGTTGGAAACAACTTGTAGCTTCATTCCAGACTCGTTTGAAGTTGAAACAAACTTGTAGCTTCATTTTCGGTTGTTTAAAATTAGAATCAACTTGTAGTTTCATTCTTGACTCGTTTGAGCCTGTAAACAACTTGTTGCTTCATTATTGGCTAGATTGAAGTTGGAAACAACTTGTAGCTTCATTCTAGACTCGTTTGAAGTTGAAAACAATTTGTAGCTTCATTTTCGGTTGTTTAAAATTAGAATCAACTTGTAGTTTCATTCTTGACTCGTTTGAGCCGGAAACAACTTGTTGCTTCATTATTGGCTAGATTGAAGTTGGAAACAACTTGTAGCTTCATTCCAGACTCGTTTGAAGTTGAAAACAACTTGTAGCTTCATTTTCAGTTGTTTAAAATTAGAATCAACTTGTAGTTTCATTCTTGACTCGTTGAGCCTGTAAACAACTTGTTGCTTCATTATTGGCTGGATTGAAGTTGGAAACAACTTGTAGCTTCATTCCAGACTCGTTTGAAGTTGAACACAACTTGTAGCTTCATTTTCGGTTGTTTAAAATTAGAATCAACTTGTAGTTTCATTCTTGACTCGTTTGAGCCTGTAAACAACTTGTTGCTTCATTATTGGTTAGATTGAAGTTGGAAACAACTTGTAGCTTCATTCTAGACTCGTTTGAAGTGGAAAACAATTTGTAGCTTCATTTTCAGTTGTTTAAAATTAGAATCAACTTGTAGTTTCATTCTTGACTCGTTTGAGCCCGGAAACAACTTGTTGCTTCATTATTGGTTGATTGAAGTTGGAAACAACTTGTAGCTTCATTCTAGACTCGTTTGAAGTGGAAAACAAATTTAGCTTCATTTTCGGTTGTTTAAAATTAGAATCAACTTGTAGTTTCATTCTTGACTCGTTGAGCCCTGAGAAAACAACTTGTTGCTTCATTATTGGCTGGATTGAAGTTGGAAACAACTTGTAGCTTCATTCCAGACTCGTTTGAAGTGAAAACAACTTGTAGCTTCATTTTCAGTTGTTTAAAATTAGAATCAACTTGTAGTTTCATTCTTGACTCGTTTGAGCCTGGAAACAACTTGTTGCTTGCTTCATTATTGGCTAGATTGAAGTTGGAAACAACTTGTAGCTTCATTCCAGACTCGTTTGAAGTTGAAAAAACTTGTAGCTTCATTTTCGGTTGTTTAAAATTAGAATCAACTTTTAGTTTCATTCTTGACTCGTTTGAGCCTGTAAACAACTTGTTGCTTCATTATTGGCTAGATCGAAGTTGGAAACAACTTGTAGCTTCATTCTAGACTCGTTTGAAGTTAAAACAATTTGTAGTTTCATTCTTGACTCGTTTGAGCCCGGAAACAACTTGTTGTTTCATTATTGGCTGGATTGAAGTTGGAAACGACTTGTAGCTTCATTCCAGACTCGTTTGAAGTTGAACACAACTTGTAGCTTCATTTTCGTTGTTTAAAATTAGAATCAACTTGTAGTTTCATTCTTGACTCGTTTGAGCCTGGAAACAACTTGTTGCTTCATTATTGGCTGGATTGAAGTTGGAAACAACTTGTAGCTTCATTCCAGACTCGTTTGAAGTTGAAACAACTTGTAGCTTCATTTTCGGTTGTTTAAAATTAGAATCAACTTGTAGTTTCATTCTTGACTCGTTTGAGCCCGAAACAACTTGTTGCTTCATTATTGGCGGATTGAAGTTGGAAACAACTTGTAGCTTCATTCCAGACTCGTTTGAAGTTGAAAACAACTTGTAGCTTCATTTTCGGTTGTTTAAATTAGAATCAACTTGTAGTTTCATTCTTGACTCGTTTGAGCCTGTAAACAACTTGTTGCTTCATTATTGGCTAGATTGAAGTTGGAAACAACTTGTAGCTTCATTCTAGACTCGTTTGAAGTGGAAAACAATTTGTATAGCTTCATTTTCAGTTGTTTAAAATTAGAATCAACTTGTAGTTTCATTCTTGACTCGTTTGAGCCCGGAAACAACTTGTTGCTTCATTATTGGCTGGATTGAAGTTGGAAACAACTTGTAGCTTCATTCCAGACTCGTTTGAAGTTGAAAACAACTTGTAGCTTCATTTTCAGTTGTTTAAAATTAGAATCAACTTGTAGTTTCATTCTTGACTCGTTTGAGCCTGTAAACAACTTGTTGCTTCATTATGGCTGATTGAAGTTGGAAACAACTTGTAGCTTCATTCCAGACTCGTTTGAAGTTGAAACAACTTGTAGCTTCATTTTCGGTTGTTTAAAATTAGAATCAACTTTTAGTTTCATTCTTGACTCGTTTCAGCCTGTAAACAACTTGTTGCTTCATTATTGGCTAGATTGAAGTTGGAAACAACTTGTAGCTTCATTCTAGACTCGTTTGAAGTGGAAAACAATTTGTAGTTTCATTCTTGACTCGTTTGAGCCCGGAAACAACTTGTTGCTTCATTATTGGCTGGATTGAAGTTGGAAACAACTTGTAGCTTCATTCAGACTCGTTTGAAGTTGAACACAACTTGTAGCTTCATTTTCGGTTGTTTAAAATTAGAATCAACTTGTAGTTTCATTCTTGACTCGTTTGAGCCTGTAAACAACTTGTTGCTTCATTATTGGTTAGATTGAAGTTGGAAACAACTTGTAGCTCATTCGACTCGTTTGAAGTGGAAAACAATTTGTAGCTTCATTTTCGGTTGTTTAAAATTAGAATCAACTTGTAGTTTCATTCTTGACTCGTTTGAGCCCGGAAACAACTTGTTGCTTCATTATTGGCTGGATTGAAGTTGGAAACAACATGTAGCTTCATTCCAGACTCGTTGAAGTTGAAAACAACTTGTAGCTTCATTTTCAGTTGTTTAAAATTAGAATCAACTTGTAGTTTCATTCTTGACTCGTTTGAGCCTGTAAACAACTTGTTGCTTCATTATTGGCTAGATTGAAGTTGGAAACAACTTGTAGCTTCATTCCAGACTCGTTTGAAGTTGAAAACAACTTTGTAGCTTCATTTTCGTTGTTTAAAATTAGAATCAACTTGTAGTTTCATTCTTGACTCGTTTCAGCCTGTAAACAACTTGTTGCTTCATTATTGGCTAGATTGAAGTTGGAAACAACTTGTAGCTTCATTCTAGACTCGTTTGAAGTTGAAAACAATTTGTAGTTTCATTCTTGACTCGTTTGAGCCGGAAAACAACTTTTTGTTTCATTATTGGCTGGATTGAAGTTGGAAACAACTTGTAGCTTCATTCCAGACTCGTTGAAGTTGAAAACAACTGTAGCTTCATTTTCGGTTGTTTAAAATTAGAATCAACTTGTAGTTTCATTCTTGACTCGTTTGAGCCCGAAACAACTTGTTGCTTCATTATTGGCTGGATTGAAGTTGGAAACAACATGTAGCTAGCTTCATTCCAGACTCGTTTGAAGTTGAAAACAACTTGTAGCTTCATTTTCGGTTGTTTAAAATTAGAATCAACTTGTAGTTTCATTCATTCTTGACTCGTTTGAGCCTGTAAACAACTTGTTGCTTCATTATTGGCTAGATTGAAGTTGGAAACAACTTGTAGCTTCATTCTAGACTCGTTTGAAGCTGAAAACAATTGTAGCTTCATTTTCGGTTGTTTAAAATTAGAATCAACTTGTAGTTTCATTCTTGACTCGTTTGAGCCTGGAAACAACTTGTTGCTTCATTATTGCTAGATTGAAGTTGGAAACAACTTGTAGCTTCATTCCAGACTCGTTTGAAGTTGAAAACAACTTGTAGCTTCATTTTCGGTTGTTTAAAATTAGAATCAACTTTTAGTTTCATTCTTGACTCGTTTGAGCCTGTAAACAACTTGTTGCTTCATTATTGGCTAGATCGAAGTTGGAAACAACTTGTAGCTTCATTCTAGACTCGTTTGAAGTTGAAAACAATTTGTAGTTTCATTCTTGACTCGTTTGAGCCCGGAAACAACTTGTTGCTTCATTATTGGATGGATTGAAGTTGGAAACAACTTGTAGCTTCATTCCAGACTCGTTTGAAGTTGAACACAACTTGTAGCTTCATTTTCGGTTGTTTAAAATTAGAATCAACTTGTAGTTTCATTCTTGACTCGTTTGAGCCTGTAAACAACTTGTTGCTTCATTATTGGCTAGATTGAAGTTGGAAACAACTTGTAGCTTCATTCTAGACTCGTTTGAAGTTGAAAACAATTGTAGCTTCATTTTCGGTTGTTTAAAATTAGAATCAACTTGTAGTTTCATTCTTGACTCGTTTGAGCCTGGAAACAACTTGTTGCTTCATTATTGGCTAGATTGAAGTTGGAAACAACTTGTAGCTTCATTCCAGACTCGTTTGAAGTTGAAAACAACTTGTAGCTTCATTTTCGGTTGTTTAAAATTAGAATCAACTTTTAGTTTCATTCTTGACTCGTTTTAGCCTGTAAACAACTTGTTGCTTCATTATTGGCTAGATCGAAGTTGGAAACAACTTGTAGCTTCATTCTACACTCGTTTGAAGTTGAAAACAACTTGTAGTTTCATTCTTGACTCGTTTGAGCTTGGAAAAAACTTGTTGCTTCATTATTGGTGGATTGAAGTTGGAAACAACTTGTAGCTTCATTCCAGACTCGTTTGAAGTTGAACACAACTTGTAGCTTCATTTTCGGTTGTTTAAAATTAGAATCAACTTGTAGTTTCATTCTTGACTCGTTTGAGCCTGGAAACAACTTGTTGCTTCATTATTGGCTGATTGAAGTTGGAAACAACTTGTAGCTTCATTCCAGACTCGTTTGAAGTTGAAAACAACTTGTAGCTTCATTTTCGGTTGTTTAAAATTAGAATCAACTTGTAGTTTCATTCTTGACTCGTTTGAGCCTGTAAACAACTTGTTGCTTCATTATTGGCTAGATTGAAGTTGGAAACAACTTGTAGCTTCATTCTAGACTCGTTTGAAGTTGAAAACAATTTGTAGCTTCATTTTCGGTTGTTTAAAATTAGAATCAACTTGTAGTTTCATTCTTGACTCGTTTGAGCCTGGTAAACAACTTGTTGCTTCATTATGGCTAGATTGAAGTTGGAAACAACTTGTAGCTTCATTCCAGACTCGTTTGAAGTTGAAAACAACTTGTAGCTTCATTTTCGGTTGTTTAAAATTAGAATCAACTTTTAGTTTCATTCTTGACTCGTTTCAGCCTGTAAACAACTTGTTGCTTCATTATTGGCTAGATTGAAGTTGGAAACAACTTGTAGCTTCATTCTAGACTCGTTTGAAGTTGAAAACAATTTGTAGTTTCATTCTTGACTCGTTTGAGCCCGGAAACAACTTGTTGCTCATTATTGGCTGGATTGAAGTTGGAAACAACTTGTAGCTTCATTCCAGACTCGTTTGAAGTTGAAAACAACTTGTAGCTTCATTTTCGGTTGTTTAAAATTAGAATCAACTTGTAGTTTCATTCTTGACTCGTTTGAGCCTGAAACAACTTGTTGCTTCATTATTGGCTAGATTGAAGTTGGAAACAACTTGTAGCTTCATTCTAGACTCGTTTGAAGTGGAAAACAATTGTAGCTTCATTTTCAGTTGTTTAAAATTAGAATCAACTTGTAGTTTCATTCTTGACTCGTTTGAGCCCTGAAACAACTTGTTGCTTCATTATTGGCTGGATTGAAGTTGGAAACAACTTGTAGCTTCATTCCAGACTCGTTTGAAGTTGAAAACAACTTGTAGCTTCATTTTCGGTTGTTTAAAATTAGAATCAACTTGTAGTTTCATTCTTGACTCGTTTGAGCCTGTAAACAACTTGTTGCTTCATTATTGGCTAGATTGAAGTTGGAAACAACTTGTAGCTTCATTCCAGACTCGTTTGAAGTTGAAAACAACTTGTAGCTTCATTTTCGGTTGTTTAAAATTAGAATCAACTTTTAGTTTCATTCTTGACTCGTTTCAGCCTGTAAACAACTTGTTGCTTCATTATTGGCTAGATCGAAGTTGGAAACAACTTGTAGCTTCATTCTAGACTCGTTTGAAGTGGAAAACAATTTGTAGTTTCATTCTTGACTCGTTTGAGCCCGGAAACAACTTGTTGCTTCATTATTGGCTGGATTGAAGTTGGAAACGACTTGTAGCTTCATTCCAGACTCGTTTGAAGTTGAACACAACTTGTAGCTTCATTTTCGTTGTTTAAAATTAGAATCAACTTGTAGTTTCATTCTTGACTCGTTTGAGCCTGTAAACAACTTGTTGCTTCATTATTGGCTAGATTGAAGTTGGAAACAACTTGTAGCTTCATTCTAGACTCGTTTGAAGTGGAAAACAATTTGTAGCTTCATTTTCGGTTGTTTAAAATTAGAATCAACTTGTAGTTTCATTCTTGACTCGTTTGAGCCCGGAAACAACTTGTTGCTTCATTATTGGCTGGATTGAAGTTGGAAACAACTGTAGCTTCATTCCAGACTCGTTTGAAGTTGAAAACAACTTGTAGCTTCATTTTCAGTTGTTTAAAATTAGAATCAACTTGTAGTTTCATTCTTGACTCGTTTGAGCCTGTAAACAACTTGTTGCTTCATTATTGGCTGATTGAAGTTGGAAACAACTTGTAGCTTCATTCCAGACTCGTTTGAAGTTGAAAACAACTTGTAGCTTCATTTTCGGTTGTTTAAAATTAGAATCAACTTTTAGTTTCATTCTTGACTCGTTTCAGCCTGTAAACAACTTGTTGCTTCATTATTGGCTAGATCGAAGTTGGAAACAACTTGTAGCTTCATTCTAGACTCGTTTGAAGTGGAAAACAATTTGTAGTTTCATTCTTGACTCGTTTGAGCCCGGAAACAACTTGTTGCTTCATTATTGGCTGGATTGAAGTTGGAAACGACTTGTAGCTTCATTCCAGACTCGTTTGAAGTTGAACACAACTTGTAGCTTCATTTTCGGTTGTTTAAAATTAGAATCAACTTGTAGTTTCATTCTTGACTCGTTTGAGCCTGGAAACAACTTGTTGCTTCATTATTGGTTAGATTGAAGTTGGAAACAACTTGTAGCTTCATTCTAGACTCGTTTGAAGTGGAAAACAATTTGTAGCTTCATTTTCGGTTGTTTAAAATTAGAATCAACTTGTAGTTTCATTCTTGACTCGTTTGAGCCCGGAAACAACTTGTTGCTTCATTATTGGCTGGATTGAAGTTGGAAACAACTTGTAGCTTCATTCCAGACTCGTTTGAAGTTGAAAACAACTTGTAGCTTCATTTTCGGTTGTTTAAAATTAGAATCAACTTGTAGTTTCATTCTTGACTCGTTTGAGCCTGTAAACAACTTGTTGCTTCATTATTGGCTAGATTGAAGTTGGAAACAACTTGTAGCTTCATTCTAGACTCGTTTGAAGTGAAAACAATTTGTAGCTTCATTTTCGGTTGTTTAAAATTAGAATCAACTTGTAGTTTCATTCTTGACTCGTTTGAGCCTGGAACAACTTGTTGCTTCATTATTGGCTAGATTGAAGTTGGAAACAACTTGTAGCTTCATTCCAGACTCGTTTGAAGTTGAAAACAACTTGTAGCTTCATTTTCGGTTGTTTAAAATTAGAATCAACTTTTAGTTTCATTCTTGACTCGTTTGAGCCTGTAAACAACATGTTGCTTCATTATTGGCTAGATCGAAGTTGGAAACAACTTGTAGCTTCATTCTAGACTCGTTTGAAGTTGAAAACAATTTGTAGTTTCATTCTTGACTCGTTTGAGCCCGGAAACAACTTGTTGCTTCATTATTGGCTGGATTGAAGTTGGAAACGACTTGTAGCTTCATTCCAGACTCGTTTGAAGTTGAACACAACTTGTAGCTTCATTTTCTGTTGTTTAAAATTAGAATCAACTAGTAGTTTCATTCTTGACTCGTTTGAGCCTGGAAACAACTTGTTGCTTCATTATTGGTTAGATTGAAGTTGGAAACAACTTGTAGCTTCATTCTAGACTCGTTTGAAGTGAAAACAATTTGTAGCTTCATTTTCAGTTGTTTAAAATTAGAATCAACTTGTAGTTTCATTCTTGACTCGTTTGAGCCCAGAAACAACTTGTTGCTTCATTATTGGCTGGATTGAAGTTGGAAACAAGACTGTAGCTTCATTCCAGACTCGTTTGAAGTTGAAAACAACTTGTAGCTTCATTTTCAGTTGTTTAAAATTAGAATCAACTTTAGTTTCATTCTTGACTCGTTTCAGCCTGTAAACAACTTGTTGCTTCATTATTGGCTAGATTGAAGTTGGAAACAACTTGTAGCTTCATTCTAGACTCGTTTGAAGTGGAAAACAATTTGTAGTTTCATTCTTGACTCGTTTGAGCCCGGAAACAACTTGTTGCTTCATTATTGGCTGGATTGAAGTTGGAAACACTTGTAGCTTCATTCCAGACTCGTTTGAAGTTGAAAAACTTGTAGCTTCATTTTCGATTGTTTAAAATTAGAATCAACTTGTGTTTCATTCTTGACTCGTTTGAGCCTGTAAACAACTTGTTGCTTCATTATTGGTTAGATTGAAGTTGGAAATAACTTGTAGCTTCATTCTAGACTCGTTTGAAGTGGAAAACAATTTGTAGCTTCATTTTCGGTGTTTAAAATTAGAATCAACTTTAGTTTCATTCTTGACTCGTTTGAGCCTGTAAACAACTTGTTGCTTCATTATTGGCTAGATCGAAGTTGGAAACAACTTGTAGCTTCATTCTAGACTCGTTTGAAGTGGAAAACAATTTGTAGTTTCATTCTTGACTCGTTTGAGCCCGGAAACAACTTGTTGCTTCATTATTGGCTGGATTGAAGTTGGAAACGAACTTGTAGCTTCATTCCAGACTCGTTTGAAGTTGAAAACAACTTGTAGCTTCATTTTCGTTGTTTAAAATTAGAATCAACTTGTAGTTTCATTCTTGACTCGTTTGAGCCTGTAAACAACTTGTTGCTTCATTATTGGCTAGATTGAAGTTGGAAACAACTTGTAGCTTCATTCTAGACTCGTTTGAAGTGGAAAACAATTTGTAGCTTCATTTTCGGTTGTTTAAAATTAGAATCAACTTGTAGTTTCATTCTTGACTCGTTTGAGCCCGGAAACAACTTGTTGCTTCATTATTGCCTGGATTGAAGTTGGAAACAACATGTAGCTTCATTCCAGACTCGTTTGAAGTTGAAAACAACTTGTAGCTTCATTTTCGGTTGTTTAAAATTAGAATCAACTTGTAGTTTCATTCTTGACTCGTTTGAGCCTGTAAACAACTTGTTGCTTCATTATTGGCTAGATTGAAGTTGGAAACAACTTGTAGCTTCATTCTAGACTCGTTTGAAGTTGAAAAAATTTGTAGCTTCATTTTCGGTTGTTTAAAATTAGAATCAACTTGTAGTTTCATTCTTGACTCGTTTGAGCCTGGAAACAACTTGTTGCTTCATTATTGGCTAGATTGAAGTTGGAAACAACTTGTAGCTTCATTCCAGACTCGTTTGAAGTTGAAAACAACTTGTAGCTTCATTTTCGGTTGTTTAAAATTAGAATCAACTTTTAGTTTCATTCTTGACTCGTTTGAGCCTGTAAACAACTTGTTGCTTCATTATTGGCTAGATCGAAGTTGGAAACAAACTTGTAGCTTCATTCTAGACTCGTTTGAAGTTGAAAACAACTTGTAGTTTCATTCTTGACTCGTTTGAGCCCGGAAACAACTTGTTGCTTCATTATTGGATGGATTGAAGTTGGAACGACTTGTGCTTCATTCCAGACTGTTTGAAGTTTGAACACAACTTGTAGCTTCATTTTCTGTTGTTTAAAATTGAATCAACTTGTAGTTTCATCTTGACTCGTTTGATCCTGGAAACACTTGTTGCTTCATTCTTGGCTAGATTGAAGTTGGAAACAACTTGTAGCTTCATTCTAGACTCGTTTGAAGTGGAAAACACATTTGTAACTTCATTTTCAGTTTTTGTTTAAAATTAGAATCAACTTGTAGTTTCATTCTTGACTCGTTTGAGCCCTGAAACAACTTGTTGCTTCATTATTGGCTGGATTGAAGTTGGAAACAACTTGTAGCTTCATTCCAGACTCGTTTGAAGTTGAAAACAACTTGTAGCTTCATTTTCAGTTGTTTAAAATTAGAATCAACTTTTAGTTTCATTCTGACTCGTATCAGCCTGTAAACAACTTGTTGCTTCATTATTCGCTAGATCGAAGTTGGAAACAACTTGTAGCTTCATTCTAGACTCGTTGAAGTGGAAACAATTTTTAGTTTCATTCTTGACTCGTTTGAGCCCGGAAACAACTGTTGCTTCATTATTGGCTGGATTGACGTTGGAAACGACTTGTAGCTTCATTCCAGACTCGTTTGAAGTTGAACACAACTTGTAGCTTCATTTTCGGTTGTTAAAATTAGAATCAACTTGTAGTTTCATTCTTGACTCGTTTGAGCCTGTAAACAACTTGTTGCTTCATTATTGGTTAGATTGAAGTTGGAACTAACTTGTAGCTTCATTCTAGACTCGTTTGAAGTGGAAAACAATTTGTAGCTTCATTTTCGGTTGTTTAAATTTAGAATCAAATTGTAGTTTCATTCTTGACTTTTGAGCCCGGAACAACTTGTTGCTTCATTATGGCTGATTGAAGTTGGAAACAACATGTAGCTTTATTCCAGACTCGTTTGAAGTTGAAAACAACTTGTAGCTTCATTTTCGGTTGTTTATAATTAGAATCAATTGTAGTTTCATTCTTGACTCGTTTGAGCCTGTAAACAACTTGTTGCTTCATTATTGGCTAGATTGAAGTTGGAAACAACTTGTAGCTTCATTCCAGACTCGTTTGAAGTTGAAAACAACTTGTAGCTTCATTTTCGGTTGTTTAAAATTAGAATCAACTTGTAGTTTCATTCTTGACTCGTTTGAGCCTGGAAACAACTTGTTGCTTCATTATTGGCTAGATTGAAGTTGGAAACAACTTGTAGCTTCATTCTAGACTCGTTTGAAGCTGAAAACAATTGTAGCTTCATTTTCGTTGTTTAAAATTAGAATCAACTTGTAGTTTCATTCTTGACTCGTTTGAGCCTGTAAAAAACTTGTTGCTTCATTATTGGCTAGATTGAAGTTGGAAACAACTTGTAGCTTCATTCTAGACTCGTTTGAAGTGAAAACAATTTGTAGCTTCATTTTCGGTTGTTTATAATTAGAATCAACTTGTAGTTTCATTCTTGACTCGTTTGAGCCTTTAAACAACTTGTTGCTTCATTATTGGCTAGATTGAAGTTGGATACAACTTGTAGCTCATTCTAGACTCGTTTGAAGTTGAAAACAATTTGTAGCTTCATTTTCGGTTGTTAAAAATTAGAATCAACTTTAGTTTCATTCTTGACTCGTTTCAGCCTGTAAACAACTTGTTGCTTCATTATTGGCTAGATCGAAGTTGGAAACAACTTGTAGCTTCATTCTAGACTCGTTTGAAGTTGAAAACAATTTGTAGTTTCATTCTTGACTCGTTTGAGCCCGGAAACAACTTGTTGCATCATTATTGGATGGATTGAAGTTGGAAACGACTTGTAGCTTCATTCCAGACTCGTTTGAAGTTGAACACAACTTGTAGCTTCATTTTCGGTTGTTTAAAATTAGAATCAACTAGTAGTTTCATTTCTTGACTGGTTTGATCCTGAAACAACTTGTTGCTTCATATTGGTTAGATTGAAGTTGGAAACAACTTGTAGCTTCATTCTAGACTCGTTTGAAGTGGAAAACAATTTGTAATCTTCATTTTCAGTTGTTTAAAATTAGAATCAACTTGTAGTTTCATTCTTGAATCGTTTGAGCCCAGAAACAACTTGTTGCTTCATTATTGGCTAGATTGAAGTTGGAAACAAGTAGCTTCATTCCAGACTCGTTTGAAGTTGAAAACAACTTGTAGCTTCATTTTCGGTTGTTTATAATTAGAATCAACTTGTAGTTTCATTCTTGACTCGTTTGAGCCTGTAAACAACTTGTTGCTTCATTATTGGCTAGATTGAAGTTGGAAACAACTTGTAGCTTCATTCCAGACTCGTTTGAAGTTGAAAACAACTTGTAGCTTCATTTTCGGTTGTTTAAAATTAGAATCAACTTGTAGTTTCATTCTTGACTCGTTTGAGCCTGTAAACAACTTGTTGCTTCATTATTGGCTAGATTGAAGTTGGAAACAACTTGTAGCTTCATTCTCGACTCGTTTGAAGTGGAAAACAACTTGTAGTTTCATCTTGACTCGTTTGAGCCCGGAAACAACTTGTTGCTTCATTATTGGCTGGATTGAAGTTGGAAACAACTTGTAGCTTCATTCCAGACTCGTTTGAAGTTGAACAACTTGTAGCTTCATTTTCGGTTGTTTAAAATTAGAATCAACTTGTAGTTTCATTCTTGACTCGTTTGAGCCTTTAAACAACTTGTTGCTTCATTATTGGCTAGATTGAAGTTGGAAACAACTTGTAGCTTCATTCTAGACTCGTTTGAAGTGGAAACACAATTTGTAGTTTCATTCTTGACTCGTTTGAGCCCGGAAACAACTTGTTGCTTCATTATTGGCTGGATTGAAGTTGGAACAACTTGTAGCTTCATTCCAGACTCGTTTGAAGTTGAAACAAACTTGTAGCTTCATTTTCGTTGTTTAAAATTAGAATCAACTTGTAGTTTCATTCTTGACTCGTTTGAGCCTGTAAAACAACTTGTTGCTTCATTATTGGTTAGATTGAAGTTGGAAACAACTTGTAGCTTCATTCTAGACTCGTTTGAAGTGGAAAACAATTTGTAGCTTCATTTTCGGTTGTTTAAAATTAGAATCAACTTGTAGTTTCATTCTTGACTCGTTTGAGCCCGGAAACAACTTGTTGCTTCATTATTGGCTGGATTGAAGTTGGAAACAACTTGTAGCTTCATTCCAGACTCGTTTGAAGTTGAAAACAACTTGTAGCTTCATTTTCGGTTGTTTAAAATTAGAATCAACTTGTAGTTTCATTCTTGACTCGTTTGAGCCTGTAAACAACTTGTTGCTTCATTATTGGCTAGATTGAAGTTGGAAACAACTTGTAGCTTCATTCTAGACTCGTTTGAAGTTGAAAACAATTTGTAGCTTCATTTTCGGTTGTTTAAAATTAGAATCAACTTGTAGTTTCATTCTTGACTCGTTTGAGCCTGGAAACAACTTGTTGCTTCATTATTGGCTAGATTGAAGTTGGAAACAACTTGTAGCTTCATTCCAGACTCGTTTGAAGTTGAAAACAACTTGTAGCTTCATTTTCGGTTGTTTAAAATTAGAATCAACTTTAGTTTCATTCTTGACTCGTTTGAGCCTGTAAACAACTTGTTGCTTCATTATTGCTAGATTGAAGTTGGAAACAACTTGTAGCTTCATTCTAGACTCGTTTGAAGTTGAAAACAATTGTAGTTTCATTCTTGACTCGTTTGAGCCCGGAAACAACTTGTTGCTTCATTATTGGCTGGATTGAAGTTGGAAACAACTTGTAGCTTCATTCCAGACTCGTTTGAAGTTGAACACAACTTGTAGCTTCATTTTCGGTTGTTTAAAATTAGAATCAACTTGTAGTTTCATTCTTGACTCGTTTGAGCCTGGAAACAACTTGTTGCTTCATTATTGGCTAGATTGAAGTTGGAAAACAACTTGTAGCTTCATTCAGACTCGTTTGAAGTTGAAAAACAACTTGTAGCTTCATTTTCGGTTGTTTAAAATTAGAATCAACTTGTAGTTTCATTCTTGACTCGTTTGAGCCCTGTAAACAACTTGTTGCTTCATTATTGGCTAGATTGAAGTTGGAAACAACTTGTAGCTTCATTCAGACTCGTTTGAAGTTGAAAACAACTTGTAGCTTCATTTTCGGTTGTTTAAAATTAGAATCAACTTGTAGTTTCATTCTTGACTCGTTTGAGCCTGTAAACAACTTGTTGCTTCATTATTGGCTAGATTGAAGTTGGAAACAACTTGTAGCTTCATTCCAGACTCGTTTGAAGTTGAAAACAACTTGTAGCTTCATTTTCGGTTGTTTAAATTAGAATCAACTTTTAGTTTCATTCTTGACTCGTTTCAGCCTGTAAACAACTTGT
Organism: Daucus carota subsp. sativus; assembly: GCF_001625215.2. NCBI lineage: Eukaryota > Viridiplantae > Streptophyta > Magnoliopsida > Apiales > Apiaceae > Daucus > Daucus carota. The sequence goes on along the minus strand of NC_030387.2, from coordinate 17,455,559 downwards.
TGCTTCATTATTGGCTAGATCGAAGTTGGAAACAACTTGTAGCTTCATTCTAGACTCGTTTGAAGTTGAAAACAATTTGTAGTTTCATTCTTGACTCGTTTGAGCCCGGAAACAACTTGTTGCTTCATTATTGGCTGGATTGAAGTTGGAAACGACTTGTAGCTTCATTCCAGACTCGTTTGAAGTTGAACCAACTTGTAGCTTCATTTTCGGTTGTTTAAAATTAGAATCAACTTGTAGTTTCATTCTTGACTCGTTTGAGCCTGTAAACAACTTGTTGCTTCATTATTGGTTAGATTGAAGTTGGAAACAACTTGTAGCTTCATTCTAGACTCGTTTGAAGTGGAAAAAACAATTTGTAGCTTCATTTTCGGTTGTTTAAAATTAGAATCAACTTGTAGTTTCATTCTTGACTCGTTTGAGCCTGGAAACAACTTGTTGCTTCATTATTGGCTAGATTGAAGTTGGAAACAACTTGTAGCTTCATTCCAGACTCGTTTGAAGTTGAAAACAACTTGTAGCTTCATTTTCAGTTGTTTAAAATTAGAATCAACTTGTAGTTTCATTCTTGACTCGTTTGAGCCTGTAAACAACTTGTTGCTTCATTATTGGCTGGATTGAAGTTGGAAACAACTTGTAGCTTCATTCCAGACTCGTTTGAAGTTGAAAACAACTTGTAGCTTCATTTTCGGTTGTTTAAAATTAGAATCAACTTTTAGTTTCATTCTTGACTCGTTTGAGCCTGTAAACAACTTGTTGCTTCATTTTGGCTAGATTGAAGTTGGAAACAACTTGTAGCTTCATTCTAGACTCGTTTGAAGTTGAAAACAATTTGTAGTTTCATTCTTGACTCGTTTGAGCCCGGAAACAACTTGTTGCTTCATTATTGGCTGGATTGAAGTTGGAAACAACTTGTAGCTTCATTCCAGACTCGTTTGAAGTTGAACACAACTTGTAGCTTCATTTTCGGTTGTTTAAAATTAGAATCAACTTGTAGTTTCATTCTTGACTCGTTTGAGCCTGTAAACAACTTGTTGCTTCATTATTGGCTAGATTGAAGTTGGAAACAACTTGTAGCTTCATTCTAGACTCGTTTGAAGTGGAAAACAACTTGTAGTTTCATTCTTGACTCGTTTGAGCCCGGAAACAACTTGTTGCTTCATTATTGGCTGGATTGAAGTTGGAAACAACTTGTAGCTTCATTCCAGACTCGTTTGAAGTTGAACACAACTTGTAGCTTCATTTTCGGTTGTTTAAAATTAGAATCAACTTGTAGTTTCATTCTTGACTCGTTTGAGCCTGTAAACAACTTGTTGCTTCATTATTGGCTAGATTGAAGTTGGAAACAACTTGTAGCTTCATTCTAGACTCGTTTGAAGTGGAAAACAATTTGTAGCTTCATTTTCGGTTGTTTAAAATTAGAATCAACTTGTAGTTTCATTCTTGACTCGTTTGAGCCCGGAAACAACTTGTTGCTTCATTATTGGCTGGATTGAAGTTGGAAACAACTTGTAGCTTCATTCCAGACTCGTTTGAAGTTGAAAACAACTTGTAGCTTCATTTTCGGTTGTTTAAAATTAGAATCAACTTGTAGTTTCATTCTTGACTCGTTTGAGCCTGTAAACAACTTGTTGCTTCATTATTGGCTAGATTGAAGTTGGAAACAACTTGTAGCTTCATTCTAGACTCGTTTGAAGTTGAAAACAATTTGTAGCTTCATTTTCGGTTGTTTAAAATTAGAATCAACTTGTAGTTTCATTCTTGACTCGTTTGAGCCTGGAAACAACTTGTTGCTTCATTATTGGCTGGATTGAAGTTGGAAACAACTTGTAGCTTCATTCCAGACTCGTTTGAAGTTGAAAACAACTTGTAGCTTCATTTTCGGTTGTTTAAAATTAGAATCAACTTTTAGTTTCATTCTTGACTCGTTTCAGCCTGTAAACAACTTGTTGCTTCATTATTGGCTAGATTGAAGTTGGAAACAACTTGTAGCTTCATTCTAGACTCGTTTGAAGTTGAAAACAATTGTAGTTTCATTCTTGACTCGTTTGAGCCCGGAAACAACTTGTTGCATTCATTATTGGCTGGATTGAAGTTGGAAACGACTTGTAGCTTCATTCCAGACTCGTTTGAAGTTGAACACAACTTGTAGCTTCATTTTCGGTTGTTTAAAATTAGAATCAACTTGTAGTTTCATTCTTGACTCGTTTGAGCCTGTAAACAACTTGTTGCTTCATTATTGGTTAGATTGAAGTTGGAAACAACTTGTAGCTTCATTCTAGACTCGTTTGAAGTGGAAAACAATTTGTAGCTTCATTTTCGTTGTTTAAAATTAGAATCAACTTGTAGTTTCATTCTTGACTCGTTTGAGCCCGAAACAACTTGTTGCTTCATTATTGGCTGGATTGAAGTTGGAAACAACTTGTAGCTTCATTCCAGACTCGTTTGAAGTTGAAAACAACTTGTAGCTTCATTTTCAGTTGTTTAAAATTAGAATCAACTTGTAGTTTCATTCTTGACTCGTTTGAGCCTGTAAACAACTTGTTGCTTCATTATGGCTAGATTGAAGTTGGAAACAACTTGTAGCTTCATTCCAGACTCGTTTGAAGTTGAAAACAACTTGTAGCTTCATTTTCGGTTGTTTAAAATTAGAATCAACTTTAGTTTCATTCTTGACTCGTTTGAGCCTGTAAACAACTTGTTGCTTCATTATTGGCTAGATCGAAGTTGGAAACAACTTGTAGCTTCATTCTAGACTCGTTTGAAGTGGAAAACAATTTGTAGTTTCATTCTTGACTCGTTTGAGCCCGGAAACAACTTGTTGCTTCATTATTGGCTGGATTGAAGTTGGAAACGACTTGTAGCTTCATTCCAGACTCGTTTGAAGTTGAACACAACTTGTAGCTTCATTTTCGGTTGTTTAAAATTAGAATCAACTTGTAGTTTCATTCTTGACTCGTTTGAGCCGTAAACAACTTGTTGCTTCATTATTGGTTAGATTGAAGTTGGAAACAACTTGTAGCTTCATTCTAGACTCGTTTGAAGTGAAAACAATTGTAGCTTCATTTTCGGTTGTTTAAAATTAGAATCAACTTGTAGTTTCATTCTTGACTCGTTTGAGCCTGGAAACAACTTGTTGCTTCATTATTGGCTGGATTGAAGTTGGAAACAACTTGTAGCTTCATTCCAGACTCGTTTGAAGTTGAAAACAACTTGTAGCTTCATTTTCAGTTGTTTAAAATTAGAATCAACTTGTAGTTTCATTCTTGACTCGTTTGAGCCTGTAAACAACTTGTTGCTTCATTATTGGCTAGATTGAAGTTGGAAACAACTTGTAGCTTCATTCCAGACTCGTTTGAAGTTGAAAACAACTTGTAGCTTCATTTTCGGTTTTTAAAATTAGAATCAACTTTTAGTTTCATTCTTGACTCGTTTCAGCCTGTAAACAACTTGTTGCTTCATTATTGGCTAGATTGAAGTTGGAAACAACTTGTAGCTTCATTCTAGACTCGTTTGAAGTTGAAAACAATTTGTAGTTTCATTCTTGACTCGTTTGAGCCCGGAAACAACTTGTTGCTTTCATTATTGGCTGGATTGAAGTTGGAAACAACTTGTAGCTTCATTCCAGACTCGTTTGAAGTTGAAACAACTTGTAGCTTCATTTTCGGTTGTTTAAAATTAGAATCAACTTGTAGTTTCATTCTTGACTCGTTTGAGCCTGTAAACAACTTGTTGCTTCATTATTGGTTAGATTGAAGTTGGAAACAACTTGTAGCTTCATTCTAGACTCGTTTGAAGTGGAAAACAATTTGTAGCTTCATTTTCGGTTGTTTAAAATTAGAATCAACTTGTAGTTTCATTCTTGACTCGTTTGAGCCCGGAAACAACTTGTTGCTTCATTATTGGCTGGATTGAAGTTGGAAACAACTTGTAGCTTCATTCCAGACTCGTTTGAAGTTGAAAACAACTTGTAGCTTCATTTTCAGTTGTTTAAAATTAGAATCAACTTGTAGTTTCATTCTTGACTCTTTGAGCCTGTAAACAACTTGTTGCTTCATTATTGGCTAGATTGAAGTTGGAAACAACTTGTAGCTTCATTCAGACTCGTTTGAAGTTGAAAACAACTTGTAGCTTCATTTTCGGTTGTTTAAAATTAGAATCAACTTTTAGTTTCATTCTTGACTCGTTTGAGCCTGTAAACAACTTGTTGCTTCATTATTGGCTAGATTGAAGTTGGAAAACAACTTGTAGCTTCATTCTAGACTCGTTTGAAGTTGAAAACAATTGTAGTTTCATTCTTGACTCGTTTGAGCCCGGAAAACAACTTGTTGCTTCATTATTGGCGGATTGAAGTTGGAAACAACTTGTAGCTTCATTCCAGACTCGTTTGAAGTTGAACACAACTTGTAGCTTCATTTTCGGTTGTTTAAAATTAGAATCAACTTGTAGTTTCATTCTTGACTCGTTTGAGCCTGAAAACAACTTGTTGCTTCATTATTGGCTAGATTGAAGTTGGAACAACTTGTAGCTTCATTCTAGACTCGTTTGAAGTGGAAAACAATTTGTAGCTTCATTTTCGGTTGTTTAAAATTAGAATCAACTTGTAGTTTCATTCTTGACTCGTTTGAGCCCGGAAACAACTTGTTGCTTCATTATTGGCTGGATTGAAGTTGGAAACAACTTGTAGCTTCATTCCAGACTCGTTTGAAGTTGAAAACAACTTGTAGCTTCATTTTCTTGTTTAAAATTAGAATCAACTTGTAGTTTCATTCTTGACTCGTTTGAGCCTGTAAACAACTTGTTGCTTCATTATTGGCTAGATTGAAGTTGGAAACAACTTGTAGCTTCATTCCAGACTCGTTTGAAGTTGAAAACAACTTGTAGCTTCATTTTCGGTGTTTAAAATTAGAATCAACTTGTAGTTTCATTCTTGACTCGTTTGAGCCTGTAAACAACTTGTTGCTTCATTATTGGCTAGATTGAAGTTGGAAACAACTTGTAGCTTCATTCTAGACTCGTTTTGAAGTGGAAAACAACTTGTAGTTTCATTCTTGACTCGTTTGAGCCGGAAACAACTTGTTGCTTCATTATTGGCTGGATTGAAGTTGGAAACAACTTGTAGCTTCATTCCAGACTCGTTTGAAGTTGAACACAACTTGTAGCTTCATTTTGGTTGTTTAAAATTAGAATCAACTTGTAGTTTCATTCTTGACTCGTTTGAGCCCGGAAACAACTTGTTGCTTCATTATTGGCTGGATTGAAGTTGGAAACTTGTAGCTTCATTCCAGACTCGTTTGAAGTGAAAACAACTTGTAGCTTCATTTTCGGTTGTTTAAAATTAGAATCAACTTGTAGTTTCATTCTTGACTCGTTTGAGCCTGTAAACAACTTGTTGCTTCATTATTGGCTAGATTGAAGTTGGAAACAACTTGTAGCTTCATTCTAGACTCGTTTGAAGTGGAAACAATTTGTAGCTTCATTTTCGGTTGTTTAAAATTAGAATCAACTTGTAGTTTCATTCTTGACTCGTTTGAGCCTGGAAACAACTTGTTGCTTCATTATTGGCTGGATTGAAGTTGGAAACAACTTGTAGCTTCATTCCAGACTCGTTTGAAGTTGAAAACAACTTGTAGCTTCATTTTCGGTTGTTTAAAATTAGAATCAACTTGTAGTTTCATTCTTGACTCGTTTGAGCCTGTAAACAACTTGTTGCTTCATTATTGGCTAGATTGAAGTTGGAAACAACTTGTAGCTTCATTCTAGACTCGTTTGAAGTTGAAAACAATTGTAGTTTCATTCTTGACTCGTTTGAGCCCGGAAACAACTTGTTGCTTCATTATTGGCTGGATTGAAGTTGGAAACAACTTGTAGCTTCATTCCAGACTCGTTTGAAGTTGAAAACAACTTGTAGCTTCATTTTGTTGTTTAAAATTAGAATCAACTTGTAGTTTCATTCTTGACTCGTTTGAGCCTGTAAACAACTTGTTGCTTCATTATTGGCTAGATTGAAGTTGGAAACAACTTGTAGCTTCATTCCAGACTCGTTTGAAGTTGAAAACAATTTGTAGCTTCATTTTCGGTTGTTTAAAATTAGAATCAACTTGTAGTTTCATTCTTGACTCGTTTGAGCCTGGAAACAACTTGTTGCTTCATTATTGGCTAGATTGAAGTTGGAAACAACTTGTAGCTTCATTCCAGACTCGTTTGAAGTTGAAAACAACTTGTAGCTTCATTTTCGGTTGTTTAAAATTAGAATCAACTTTAGTTTCATTCTTGACTCGTTTGAGCCTGTAAACAACTTGTTGCTTCATTATGGCTAGATCGAAGTTGGAAACAACTTGTAGCTTCATTCTAGACTCGTTTGAAGTTGAAAACAATTTGTAGTTTCATTCTTGACTCGTTTGAGCCCGGAAACAACTTGTTGCTTCATTATTGGCTGGATTGAAGTTGGAAACAACTTGTAGCTTCATTCCAGACTCGTTGAAGTTGAACACAACTTGTAGCTTCATTTTCGGTTGTTTAATTAGAATCAACTTGTAGTTTCATTCTTGACTCGTTTGAGCCTGTAAACAACTTGTTGCTTCATTATTGGCTAGATTGAAGTTGGAAACAACTTGTAGCTTCATTCTAGACTCGTTTGAAGTTGAAAACAATTTGTAGCTTCATTTTCGGTTGTTTAAAATTAGAATCAACTTGTAGTTTCATTCTTGACTCGTTTGAGCCTGGAAACAACTTGTTGCTTCATTATTGGCTAGATTGAAGTTGGAAACAACTTGTAGCTTCATTCCAGACTCGTTTGAAGTTGAAAACAACTTGTAGCTTCATTTTCGGTTGTTTAAAATTAGAATCAACTTGTAGTTTCATTCTTGACTCGTTTGAGCCTGTAAACAACTTGTTGCTTCATTATTGGCTAGATTGAAGTTGGAAACAACTTGTAGCTTCATTCTAGACTCGTTTGAAGTTGAAAAACAATTTGTAGTTTCATTCTTGACTCGTTTGAGCCCGGAAACAACTTGTTGCTCATTATTGGCTGGATTGAAGTTGGAAACAACTTGTAGCTTCATTCCGACTCGTTTGAAGTTGAAACACACTTGTAGCTTCATTTTCGGTTGTTTAAAATTAGAATCAACTTGTAGTTTCATTCTTGACTCGTTTGAGCCTGTAAACAACTTGTTGCTTCATTATTGGCTAGATTGAAGTTGGAAACAACTTGTAGCTTCATTCCAGACTCGTTTGAAGTTGAAAACAATTGTAGCTTCATTTTCGGTTGTTTAAAATTAGAATCAACTTGTAGTTTCATTCTTGACTCGTTTGAGCCTGTAAACAACTTGTTGCTTCATTATTGGCTGGATTGAAGTTGGAAACAATTGTAGCTTCATTCCAGACTCGTTTGAAGTTGAACACAACTTGTAGCTTCATTTTCGGTTGTTTAAAATTAGAATCAACTTGTAGTTTCATTCTTGACTCGTTTGAGCCGGAAAACAACTTGTTGCTTCATTATTGGCTAGATTGAAGTTGGAAACAACTTGTAGCTTCATTCCAGACTCGTTTGAAGTTGAAAACAACTTGTAGCTTCATTTTCGGTTGTTTAAAATTAGAATCAACTTGTAGTTTCATTCTTGACTCGTTTGAGCCTGGAAACAACTTGTTGCTTCATTATTGGCTAGATTGAAGTTGGAAACAACTTGTAGCTTCATTCCAGACTCGTTTGAAGTTGAAAACAACTTGTAGCTTCATTTTCGGTTGTTTAAAATTAGAATCAACTTTTAGTTTCATTCTTGACTCGTTTGAGCCTGTAAACAACTTGTTGCTTCATTATTGGCTAGATTGAAGTTGGAACAACTTGTAGCTTCATTCTAGACTCGTTGAAGTTGAAAACAATTGTAGTTTCATTCTTGACTCGTTTGAGCCCGGAAACAACTTGTTGCTTCATTATTGGCTGGATTGAAGTTGGAAACAACTTGTAGCTTCATTCCAGACTCGTTTGAAGTTGAAACACAACTTGTAGCTTCATTTTCGGTTGTTTAAAATTAGAATCAACTTGTAGTTTCATTCTTGACTCGTTTGAGCCCGGAAACAACTTGTTGCTTCATTATTGGCTGGATTGAAGTTGGAAACAACTTGTAGCTTCATTCCAGACTCGTTTGAAGTGAAAACAACTTGTAGCTTCATTTTCGGTTGTTTAAAATTAGAATCAACTTGTAGTTTCATTCTTGACTCGTTTGAGCCTGTAAACAACTTGTTGCTTCATTATTGGCTAGATTGAAGTTGGAAACAACTTGTAGCTTCATTCTAGACTCGTTTGAAGTTGAAAACAATTGTAGCTTCATTTTCGGTTGTTTAAAATTAGAATCAACTTGTAGTTTCATTCTTGACTCGTTTGAGCCTGGAAACAACTTGTTGCTTCATTATTGGCTAGATTGAAGTTGGAAACAACTTGTAGCTTCATTCCAGACTCGTTTGAAGTTGAAAACAACTTGTAGCTTCATTTTCGGTTGTTTAAAATTAGAATCAACTTTAGTTTCATTCTTGACTCGTTTGAGCCTGTAAACAACTTGTTGCTTCATTATTGGCTAGATTGAAGTTGGATGCAACTTGTAGCTTCATTCTAGACTCGTTTGAAGTTGAAAACAACTTGTAGTTTCATTCTTGACTCGTTTGAGCCCGGAAACAACTTGTTGCTTCATTATTGGCTGGATTGAAGTTGGAAACAACTTGTAGCTTCATTCCAGACTCGTTTGAAGTTGAACACAACTTGTAGCTTCATTTTCGGTTGTTTAAAATTAGAATCAACTTGTAGTTTCATTCTTGACTCGTTTGAGCCTGTAAACAACTTGTTGCTTCATTATTGGCTAGATTGAAGTTGGAAACAACTTGTAGCTTCATTCTAGACTCGTTTGAAGTTGAAAACAATTTGTAGCTTCATTTTCGGTTGTTTAAAATTAGAATCAACTTGTAGTTTCATTCTTGACTCGTTTGAGCCTGGAAACAACTTGTTGCTTCATTATTGGCTAGATTGAAGTTGGAAACAACTTGTAGCTTCATTCCAGACTCGTTTGAAGTTGAAAACAACTTGTAGCTTCATTTTCGGTTGTTTAAAATTAGAATCAACTTTAGTTTCATTCTTGACTCGTTTGAGCCTGTAAACAACTTGTTGCTTCATTATTGGCTAGATTGAAGTTGGAAACAACTTGTAGCTTCATTCTAGACTCGTTTGAGCCCGGAAACAACTTGTTGCTTCATTATTGGCTGGATTGAAGTTGGAAACAACTTGTAGCTTCATTCCAGACTCGTTTGAAGTTGAACACAACTTGTAGCTTCATTTTCTGTTGTTTAATTAGAATCAACTTGTAGTTTCATTCTTGACTCGTTTGAGCCTGTAAACAACTTGTTGCTTCATTATTGGCTAGATTGAAGTTGGAAACAACTTGTAGCTTCATTCTAGACTCGTTTGAAGTGAAAACAATTTGTAGCTTCATTTTCGGTTGTTTAAAATTAGAATCAACTTGTAGTTTCATTCTTGACTCGTTTGAGCCTGGAAACAACTTGTTGCTTCATTATTGGCTAGATTGAAGTTGGAAACAACTTGTAGCTTCATTCCAGACTCGTTTGAAGTTGAAAACAACTTGTAGCTTCATTTTCGGTTGTTTAAAATTAGAATCAACTTTTAGTTTCATTCTTGACTCGTTTCAGCCTGTAAACAACTTGTTGCTTCATTATTGGCTAGATCGAAGTTGGAAACAACTTGTAGCTTCATTCTAGACTCGTTTGAAGTTGAAAACAATTTGTAGTTTCATTCTTGACTCGTTTGAGCCCGGAAACAACTTGTTGCTTCATTATTGGCTGGATTGAAGTTGGAAACGACTTGTAGCTTCATTCCAGACTCGTTTGAAGTTGAACACAACTTGTAGCTTCATTTTCGGTTGTTTAAAATTAGAATCAACTTGTAGTTTCATTCTTGACTCGTTTGAGCCTGTAAACAACTTGTTGCTTCATTATTGGTTAGATTGAAGTTGGAAACAACTTGTAGCTTCATTCAGACTCGTTTGAAGTTGAAAACAATTGTAGCTTCATTTTCGGTTGTTTAAAATTAGAATCAACTTGTAGTTTCATTCTTGACTCGTTTGAGCCTGGAAACAACTTGTTGCTTCATTATTGGCTGGATTGAAGTTGGAAACAACTTGTAGCTTCATTCCAGACTCGTTTGAAGTTGAAAACAACTTGTAGCTTCATTTTCGGTTGTTTAAAATTAGAATCAACTTGTAGTTTCATTCTTGACTCGTTTGAGCCTGGAAACAACTTGTTGCTTCATTATTGGCTGGATTGAAGTTGGAAACAACTTGTAGCTTCATTCCAGACTCGTTTGAAGTTGAAAACAACTTGTAGCTTCATTTTCGGTTGTTTAAAATTAGAATCAACTTGTAGTTTCATTCTTGACTCGTTTGAGCCTGGAAACAACTTGTTGCTTCATTATTGGCTAGATTGAAGTTGGAAACAACTTGTAGCTTCATTCCAGACTCGTTTGAAGTTGAAAACAACTTGTAGCTTCATTTTCGGTTGTTTAAAATTAGAATCAACTTTTAGTTTCATTCTTGACTCGTTTGAGCCTGTAAACAACTTGTTGCTTCATTATTGGCTAGATCGAAGTTGGAAACAACTTGTAGCTTCATTCTAGACTCGTTTGAAGTTGAAAACAATTTGTAGTTTCATTCTTGACTCGTTTGAGCCCGGAAACAACTTGTTGCTTCATTATTGGCTGGATTGAAGTTGGAACAACTTGTAGCTTCATTCCAGACTCGTTTGAAGTTGAACACAACTTGTAGCTTCATTTTCGGTTGTTTAAAATTAGAATCAACTTGTAGTTTCATTCTTGACTCGTTTGAGCCTGGAAACAACTTGTTGCTTCATTATTGGCTGGATTGAAGTTGGAAACAACTTGTAGCTTCATTCAGACTCGTTTGAAGTTGAAAACAACTTGTAGCTTCATTTTCGGTTGTTTAAAATTAGAATCAACTTGTAGTTTCATTCTTGACTCGTTTGAGCCTGGAAACAACTTGTTGCTTCATTATTGGCTGGATTGAAGTTGGAAACAACTTGTAGCTTCATTCCAGACTCGTTTGAAGTTGAAAACAACTTGTAGCTTCATTTTCGGTTGTTTAAAATTAGAATCAACTTGTAGTTTCATTCTTGACTCGTTTGAGCCTGTAAACAACTTGTTGCTTCATTATTGGCTAGATTGAAGTTGGAAACAACTTGTAGCTTCATTCTAGACTCGTTTGAAGTGGAAAACAATTTGTAGCTTCATTTTCGGTTGTTTAAAATTAGAATCAACTTGTAGTTTCATTCTTGACTCGTTTGAGCCCGGAAACAACTTGTTGCTTCATTATTGGCTGGATTGAAGTTGGAAACAACTTGTAGCTTCATTCCAGACTCGTTTGAAGTTGAAAACAACTTGTAGCTTCATTTTCAGTTGTTTAAAATTAGAATCAACTTGTAGTTTCATTCTTGACTCGTTTGAGCCTGTAAACAACTTGTTGCTTCATTATTGGCTGGATTGAAGTGGAAACAACTTGTAGCTTCATTCCAGACTCGTTTGAAGTTGAAAACAATTGTAGCTTCATTTTCGGTTGTTTAAAATTAGAATCAACTTTTAGTTTCATTCTTGACTCGTTTGAGCCTGTAAACAACTTGTTGCTTCATTATTGGCTAGATTGAAGTTGGAAACAACTTGTAGCTTCATTTTTTTTTTTTTGTAGCTTCATTTAGACTCGTTTGAAGTTAAAACAACTTGTAGTTTCATTCTTGACTCGTTTGAGCCCGGAAACAACTTGTTGCTTCATTATTGGCTAGATTGAAGTTGGAAACAACTTGTAGCTTCATTCTAGACTCGTTTGAAGTTGAAAACAACTTGTAGCTTCATTTTCGTGTTAATTAGAATCAACTTGTAGTTTCCTTCTTGACTTTTTTTTCTTTTTTCCTCGTTTGAGCCTGTAAACAACTTGTTGCTTCATTATTGGCTAGATTGAAGTTGGAAACAACTTGTAGCTTCATTCTAGACTCGTTTGAAGTTGAAAACACAATTTGTAGCTTCATTTTCGGTTGTTTAAAATTAGAATCAACTTGTAGTTTCATTCTTGACTCGTTTGAGCCTGGAAACAACTTGTTGCTTCATTATTGGCTAGATTGAAGTTGGAAACAACTTGTAGCTTCATTCAGACTCGTTTGAAGTTGAAAACAACTTGTAGCTTCATTTTCGGTTGTTTAAAATTAGAATCAACTTGTAGTTTCATTCTTGACTCGTTTGAGCCTGTAAACAACTTGTTGCTTCATTATTGGCTAGATGAAGTTGGAAACAACTTGTAGCTTCATTCTAGACTCGTTTGAAGTTGAAAACAATTTGTAGTTCATTCTTGACTCGTTTGAGCCCGGAACAACTTGTTGCTTCATTATTGGATGGATTGAAGTTGGAAACAACTTGTAGCTTCATTCCAGACTCGTTTGAAGTTGAACACAACTTGTAGCTTCATTTTCGGTTGTTTAAAATTAGAATCAACTTGTAGTTTCATTCTTGACTCGTTTGAGCCTGTAAACAACTTGTTGCTTCATTATGGCTGGATTGAAGTTGGAAACAACTTGTAGCTTCATTCTAGACTCGTTTGAAGTTGAAAACAACTTGTAGCTTCATTTTCGGTTGTTTAAAATTAGAATCAACTTGTAGTTTCATTCTTGACTCGTTTGAGCCCGGAAACAACTTGTTGCTTCATTATTGGCTGGATTGAAGTTGGAAACAACTTGTAGCTTCATTCCAGACTCGTTTGAAGTTGAAAACAACTTGTAGCTTCATTTTCAGTTGTTTAAAATTAGAATCAACTTGTAGTTTCATTCTTGACTCGTTTGAGCCTGTAAACAAACTTGTTGCTTCATTATTGGCTAGATTGAAGTTGGAAACAACTTGTAGCTTCATTCTAGACTCGTTTGAAGTTGAAAACAATTGTAGCTTCATTTTCGGTTGTTTAAAATTAGAATCAACTTGTAGTTTCATTCTTGACTCGTTTGAGCCTGGAAACAACTTGTTGCTTCATTATTGGCTAGATTGAAGTTGGAAACAACTTGTAGCTTCATTCCAGACTCGTTTGAAGTTGAAAACAACTTGTAGCTTCATTTTCGGTTGTTTAAAATTAGAATCAACTTGTAGTTTCATTCTTGACTCGTTTGAGCCTGTAAACAACTTGTTGCTTCATTATTGGCTAGATTGAAGTTGGAAACAACTTGTAGCTTCATTCTAGACTCGTTTGAAGTTGAAAACAATTTGTAGTTTCATTCTTGACTCGTTTGAGCCCGGAAACAACTTGTTGCTTCATTATTGGCTGGATTGAAGTTGGAAACAACTTGTAGCTTCATTCCAGACTCGTTTGAAGTTGAAAACAACTTGTAGCTTCATTTTCGGTTGTTTAAAATTAGAATCAACTTGTAGTTTCATTCTTGACTCGTTTGAGCCTGTAAACAACTTGTTGCTTCATTATGGCTGGATTGAAGTTGGAAACAACTTGTAGCTTCATTCTAGACTCGTTTGAAGTGGAAAACAATTTGTAGCTTCATTTTCGGTTGTTTAAAATTAGAATCAACTTGTAGTTTCATTCTTGACTCGTTTGAGCCCGGAAACAACTTGTTGCTTCATTATTGGCTGATTGAAGTTGGAAACAACTTGTAGCTTCATTCCAGACTCGTTTGAAGTTGAAAACAAATTGTAGCTTCATTTTCGGTTGTTTAAAATTAGAATCAACTTGTAGTTTCATTCTTGACTCGTTTGAGCCTGTAAACAACTTGTTGCTTCATTATTGGCTAGATTGAAGTTGGAAACAACTTGTAGCTTCATTCTAGACTCGTTTGAAGTTGAAAACAATTGTAGCTTCATTTTCGGTTGTTTAAAATTAGAATCAACTTGTAGTTTCATTCTTGACTCGTTTGAGCCGGAAACAACTTGTTGCTTCATTATTGGCTGGATTGAAGTTGGAAACAACTTGTAGCTTCATTCCAGACTCGTTTGAAGTTGAAAACAACTTGTAGCTTCATTTTCAGTTGTTTAAAATTAGAATCAACTTGTAGTTTCATTCTTGACTCGTTTGAGCCTGTAAACAACTTGTTGCTTCATTACTGGCTGGATTGAAGTTGGAAACAACTTGTAGCTTCATTCCAGACTCGTTTGAAGTTGAAAACAACTTGTAGCTTCATTTTCGGTTGTTTAAAATTAGAATCAACTTGTAGTTTCATTCTTGACTCGTTTGAGCCTGTAAACAACTTGTTGCTTCATTATTGGCTGATTGAAGTTGGAAACAACTTGTAGCTTCATTCTAGACTCGTTTGAAGTGGAAAACAATTTGTAGCTTCATTTTCAGTTGTTTAAAATTAGAATCAACTTGTAGTTTCATTCTTGACTCGTTTGAGCCCGGAAACAACTTGTTGCTTCATTATTGGCTGGATTGAAGTTGGAAACAACTTGTAGCTTCATTCCAGACTCGTTTGAAGTTGAAAACAACTTGTAGCTTCATTTTCAGTTGTTTAAAATTAGAATCAACTTGTAGTTTCATTCTTGACTCGTTTGAGCCTGTAAACAACTTGTTGCTTCATTTTGGCTGGATTGAAGTTGGAAACAACTTGTAGCTTCATTCCAGACTCGTTTGAAGTTGAAAACAACTTGTAGCTTCATTTTCGGTTGTTTAAAATTAGAATCAACTTGTAGTTTCATTCTTGACTCGTTTGAGCCTGTAAACAACTTGTTGCTTCATTATTGGCTAGATTGAAGTTGGAAACAACTTGTATCTTCATTCTAGACTCGTTTGAAGTGGAAAACAATTTGTAGCTTCATTTTCAGTTGTTTAAAATTAGAATCAACTTGTAGTTTCATTCTTGACTCGTTTGAGCCCGGAAACAACTTGTTGCTTCATTATTGGTAGATTGAAGTTGGAAACAACTTGTAGCTTCATTCTAGACTCGTTTGAAGTGGAAAACAATTGTAGCTTCATTTTCGGTTGTTTAAAATTAGAATCAACTTGTAGTTTCATTCTTGACTCGTTTGAGCCCGGAAACAACTTGTTGCTTCATTATTGGCTGGATTGAAGTTGGAAACAACATGTAGCTTCATTCCAGACTCGTTTGAAGTTGAAAACAACTTGTAGCTTCATTTTCAGTTGTTTAAAATTAGAATCAACTTGTAGTTTCATTCTTGACTCGTTTGAGCCTGTAAACAACTTGTTGCTTCATTATTGGCTAGATTGAAGTTGGAAACAACTTGTAGCTTCATTCTAGACTCGTTTGAAGTTGAAAACAATTTGTAGCTTCATTTTCGGTTGTTTAAAATTAGAATCAACTTGTAGTTTCATTCTTGACTCGTTTGAGCCCGGAAACAACTTGTTGCTTCATTATTGGCTGGATTGAAGTTGGAAACAACTTGTAGCTTCATTCCAGACTCGTTTGAAGTTGAAAACAACTTGTAGCTTCATTTTCGGTTGTTTAAAATTAGAATCAACTTGTAGTTTCATTCTTGACTCGTTTGAGCCTGTAAACAACTTGTTGCTTCATTATTGGCTAGATTGAAGTTGGAAACAACTTGTAGCTTCATTCTAGACTCGTTTGAAGTTGAAAACAACTTGTAGCTTCATTTTCGGTTGTTTAAAATTAGAATCAACTTGTAGTTTCATTCTTGACTCGTTTGAGCCCGGAAACAACTTGTTGCTTCATTATTGGCTGGATTGAAGTTGGAAACAACTTGTAGCTTCATTCCAGACTCGTTTGAAGTTGAAAACAACTTGTAGCTTCATTTTCGGTTGTTTAAAATTAGAATCAACTTGTAGTTTCATTCTTGACTCGTTTGAGCCTGTAAACAACTTGTTGCTTCATTATTGGCTAGATTGAAGTTGGAAACAACTTGTAGCTTCATTCTAGACTCGTTTGAAGTGGAAAACAATTTGTAGCTTCATTTTCGGTTGTTTAAAATTAGAATCAACTTGTAGTTTCATTCTTGACTCGTTTGAGCCCGGAAACAACTTGTTGCTTCATTATTGGCTGGATTGAAGTTGGAAACAACTTGTAGCTTCATTCCAGACTCGTTTGAAGTTGAAAACAACTTGTAGCTTCATTTTCAGTTGTTTAAAATTAGAATCAACTTGTAGTTTCATTCTTGACTCGTTTGAGCCTGTAAACAACTTGTTGCTTCATTATTGGCTAGATTGAAGTTGGAAACAACTTGTAGCTTCATTCTAGACTCGTTTGAAGTTGAAAACAATTGTAGCTTCATTTTCGGTTGTTTAAAATTAGAATCAACTTGTAGTTTCATTCTTGACTCGTTTGAGCCCGGAAACAACTTGTTGCTTCATTATTGGCTGGATTGAAGTTGGAAACAACTTGTAGCTTCATTCCAGACTCGTTTGAAGTTGAAACAACTTGTAGCTTCATTTTCGGTTGTTTAAAATTAGAATCAACTTGTAGTTTCATTCTTGACTCGTTTGAGCCTGTAAACAACTTGTTGCTTCATTATTGGCTAGATTGAAGTTGGAAACAACTTGTAGCTTCATTCTAGACTCGTTTGAAGTGGAAAACAACTGTAGCTTCATTTTCGGTTGTTTAAAATTAGAATCAACTTGTAGTTTCATTCTTGACTCGTTTGAGCCCGGAAACAACTTGTTGCTTCATTATTGGCTGGATTGAAGTTGGAAACAACTTGTAGCTTCATTCCAGACTCGTTTGAAGTTGAAAACAACTTGTAGCTTCATTTTCGGTTGTTTAAAATTAGAATCAACTTGTAGTTTCATTCTTGACTCGTTTGAGCCTGTAAACAACTTGTTGCTTCATTATTGGCTAGATTGAAGTTGGAAACAACTTGTAGCTTCATTCTAGACTCGTTTGAAGTGGAAAACAATTTGTAGCTTCATTTTCGGTTGTTTAAAATTAGAATCAACTTGTAGTTTCATTCTTGACTCGTTTGAGCCCGGAAACAACTTGTTGCTTCATTATTGGCTAGATTGAAGTTGGAAACAACTTGTAGCTTCATTCCAGACTCGTTTGAAGTTGAAAACAACTTGTAGCTTCATTTTCGGTTGTTTAAAATTAGAATCAACTTGTAGTTTCATTCTTGACTCGTTTGAGCCCGAAACAACTTGTTGCTTCATTATTGGCTAGATTGAAGTTGGAAACAACTTGTAGCTTCATTCCAGACTCGTTTGAAGTTGAAAACAACTTGTAGCTTCATTTTCGGTTGTTTAAAATTAGAATCAACTTGTAGTTTCATTCTTGACTCGTTTGAGCCTGTAAACAACTTGTTGCTTCATTATTGGCTGGATTGAAGTTGGAAACAACTTGTAGCTTCATTCAGACTCGTTTGAAGTTGAAAACAACTTGTAGCTTCATTTTCAGTTGTTTAAAATTAGAATCAACTTGTAGTTTCATTCTTGACTCGTTTGAGCCTGTAAACAACTTGTTGCTTCATTATTGGCTGGATTGAAGTTGGAAACAACTTGTAGCTTCATTCTAGACTCGTTTGAAGTGGAAAACAACTTGTAGCTTCATTTTCGGTTGTTTAAAATTAGAATCAACTTGTAGTTTCATTCTTGACTCGTTTGAGCCCGGAAACAACTTGTTGCTTCATTATTGGCTGGATTGAAGTTGGAAACAACATGTAGCTTCATTCCAGACTCGTTTGAAGTTGAAAACAACTTGTAGCTTCATTTTCAGTTGTTTAAAATTAGAATCAACTTGTAGTTTCATTCTTGACTCGTTTGAGCCTGTAAACAACTTGTTGCTTCATTATTGGCTAGATTGAAGTTGGAAACAACTTGTAGCTTCATTCTAGACTCGTTTGAAGTTGAAAACAATTTGTAGCTTCATTTTCGGTTGTTTAAAATTAGAATCAACTTGTAGTTTCATTCTTGACTCGTTTGAGCCTGGAAACAACTTGTTGCTTCATTATTGGCTAGATTGAAGTTGGAAACAACTTGTAGCTTCATTCCAGACTCGTTTGAAGTTGAAAACAACTTGTAGCTTCATTTTCGGTTGTTTAAAATTAGAATCAACTTTAGTTTCATTCTTGACTCGTTTGAGCCTGTAAACAACTTGTTGCTTCATTATTGGCTAGATTGAAGTTGGAAACAACTTGTAGCTTCATTCTAGACTCGTTTGAAGTTGAAAACAATTTGTAGTTTCATTCTTGACTCGTTTGAGCCCGGAAACAACTTGTTGCTTCATTATTGGCTGGATTGAAGTTGGAAACAACTTGTAGCTTCATTCCAGACTCGTTTGAAGTTGAAAACAACTTGTAGCTTCATTTTCGGTTGTTTAAAATTAGAATCAACTTGTAGTTTCATTCTTGACTCGTTTGAGCCTGTAAACAACTTGTTGCTTCATTATTGGCTGGATTGAAGTTGGAAACAACTTGTAGCTTCATTCAGACTCGTTTGAAGTTGAAAACAACTTGTAGCTTCATTTTCAGTTGTTTAAAATTAGAATCAACTTGTAGTTTCATTCTTGACTCGTTTGAGCCTGTAAACAACTTGTTGCTTCATTATTGGCTGGATTGAAGTTGGAAACAACTTGTAGCTTCATTCTAGACTCGTTTGAAGTTGAAAACAAATTGTAGCTTCATTTTCGGTTGTTTAAAATTAGAATCAACTTGTAGTTTCATTCTTGACTCGTTTGAGCCCGGAAACAACTTGTTGCTTCATTATGGCTGGATTGAAGTTGGAAACAACTTGTAGCTTCATTCCAGACTCGTTTGAAGTTGAAAACAACTTGTAGCTTCATTTTCAGTTGTTTAAAATTAGAATCAACTTGTAGTTTCATTCTTGACTCGTTTGAGCCTGTAAACAACTTGTTGCTTCATTTTGGCTGGATTGAAGTTGGAAACAACTTGTAGCTTCATTCCAGACTCGTTTGAAGTTGAAAACAACTTGTAGCTTCATTTTCGGTTGTTTAAAATTAGAATCAACTTGTAGTTTCATTCTTGACTCGTTTGAGCCTGTAAACAACTTGTTGCTTCATTATTGGCTAGATTGAAGTTGGAAACAACTTGTAGCTTCATTCTAGACTCGTTTGAAGTGGAAAACAATTGTAGCTTCATTTTCGGTTGTTTAAAATTAGAATCAACTTGTAGTTTCATTCTTGACTCGTTTGAGCCCGGAAACAACTTGTTGCTTCATTATTGGCTGGATTGAAGTTGGAAACAACTTGTAGCTTCATTCCAGACTCGTTTGAAGTTGAAAACAACTTGTAGCTTCATTTTCGGTTGTTTAAAATTAGAATCAACTTGTAGTTTCATTCTTGACTCGTTTGAGCCCGGAAACAACTTGTTGCTTCATTATTGGCTGGATTGAAGTTGGAAACAACTTGTAGCTTCATTCCAGACTCGTTTGAAGTTGAAAACAACTTGTAGCTTCATTTTCGGTTGTTTAAAATTAGAATCAACTTGTAGTTTCATTCTTGACTCGTTTGAGCCCGGAAACAACTTGTTGCTTCATTATTGGCTAGATTGAAGTTGGAAACAACTTGTAGCTTCATTCTAGACTCGTTTGAAGTGGAAAACAATTGTAGCTTCATTTTCGGTTGTTTAAAATTAGAATCAACTTGTAGTTTCATTCTTGACTCGTTTGAGCCCGGAAACAACTTGTTGCTTCATTATTGGCTGGATTGAAGTTGGAAACAACTTGTAGCTTCATTCCAGACTCGTTTGAAGTTGAAAACAACTTGTAGCTTCATTTTCAGTTGTTTAAAATTAGAATCAACTTGTAGTTTCATTCTTGACTCGTTTGAGCCTGTAAACAACTTGTTGCTTCATTATTGGCTAGATTGAAGTTGGAAACAACTTGTAGCTTCATTCTAGACTCGTTTGAAGTTGAAAACAATTTGTAGCTTCATTTTCGGTTGTTTAAAATTAGAATCAACTTGTAGTTTCATTCTTGACTCGTTTGAGCCTGGAAACAACTTGTTGCTTCATTATTGGCTGGATTGAAGTTGGAAACAACTTGTAGCTTCATTCCAGACTCGTTTGAAGTTGAAAACAACTTGTAGCTTCATTTTCGGTTGTTTAAAATTAGAATCAACTTGTAGTTTCATTCTTGACTCGTTTGAGCCTGTAAACAACTTGTTGCTTCATTATTGGCTAGATTGAAGTTGGAAACAACTTGTAGCTTCATTCTAGACTCGTTTGAAGTTGAAAACAACTTGTAGCTTCATTTTCGGTTGTTTAAAATTAGAATCAACTTGTAGTTTCATTCTTGACTCGTTTGAGCCCGGAAACAACTTGTTGCTTCATTATTGGCTGGATTGAAGTTGGAAACAACTTGTAGCTTCATTCCAGACTCGTTTGAAGTTGAAAACAACTTGTAGCTTCATTTTCGGTTGTTTAAAATTAGAATCAACTTGTAGTTTCATTCTTGACTCGTTTGAGCCTGTAAACAACTTGTTGCTTCATTATTGGCTAGATTGAAGTTGGAAACAACTTGTAGCTTCATTCTAGACTCGTTTGAAGTGAAAACAATTGTAGCTTCATTTTCGGTTGTTTAAAATTAGAATCAACTTGTAGTTTCATTCTTGACTCGTTTGAGCCTGGAAACAACTTGTTGCTTCATTATTGGTTAGATTGAAGTTGGAAACAACTTGTAGCTTCATTCTAGACTCGTTTGAAGTGGAAAACAAATTGTAGCTTCATTTTCGGTTGTTTAAAATTAGAATCAACTTGTAGTTTCATTCTTGACTCGTTTGAGCCCGGAAACAACTTGTTGCTTCATTATTGGCTAGATTGAAGTTGGAAACAACTTGTAGCTTCATTCCAGACTCGTTTGAAGTTGAAAACAACTTGTAGCTTCATTTTCGGTTGTTTAAAATTAGAATCAACTTGTAGTTTCATTCTTGACTCGTTTGAGCCTGTAAACAACTTGTTGCTTCATTACTGGCTGGATTGAAGTTGGAAACAACTTGTAGCTTCATTCCAGACTCGTTTGAAGTTGAAAACAACTTGTAGCTTCATTTTCAGTTGTTTAAAATTAGAATCAACTTGTAGTTTCATTCTTGACTCGTTTGAGCCTGTAAACAACTTGTTGCTTCATTACTGGCTGGATTGAAGTTGGAAACAACTTGTAGCTTCATTCTAGACTCGTTTGAAGTGGAAAACAAATTGTAGCTTCATTTTCGGTTGTTTAAAATTAGAATCAACTTGTAGTTTCATTCTTGACTCGTTTGAGCCCGGAAACAACTTGTTGCTTCATTATTGGCTGGATTGAAGTTGGAAACAACTTGTAGCTTCATTCCAGACTCGTTTGAAGTTGAAAACAACTTGTAGCTTCATTTTCAGTTGTTTAAAATTAGAATCAACTTGTAGTTTCATTCTTGACTCGTTTGAGCCTGTAAAAACTTGTTGCTTCATTATTGGCTAGATTGAAGTTGGAAACAACTTGTAGCTTCATTCTAGACTCGTTTGAAGTGAAAACAATTGTAGCTTCATTTTCGGTTGTTTAAAATTAGAATCAACTTGTAGTTTCATTCTTGACTCGTTTGAGCCTGGAAACAACTTGTTGCTTCATTATTGGCTAGATTGAAGTTGGAAACAACTTGTAGCTTCATTCCAGACTCGTTTGAAGTTGAAAACAACTTGTAGCTTCATTTTCGGTTGTTTAAAATTAGAATCAACTTGTAGTTTCATTCTTGACTCGTTTGAGCCTGTAAACAACTTGTTGCTTCATTATTGGCTAGATTGAAGTTGGAAACAACTTGTAGCTTCATTCTAGACTCGTTTGAAGTTGAAAACAATTTGTAGTTTTATTCTTGACTCGTTTGAGCCCGGAAACAACTTGTTGCTTCATTATTGGCTGGATTGAAGTTGGAAACAACTTGTAGCTTCATTCCAAACTCGTTTGAAGTTGAAAACAACTTGTAGCTTCATTTTCGGTTGTTTAAAATTAGAATCAACTTTTAGTTTCATTCTTGACTCGTTTGAGCCTGTAAACAACTTGTTGCTTCATTATTGGCTGGATTGAAGTTGGAAACAACTTGTAGCTTCATTCAGACTCGTTTGAAGTTGAAAACAACTTGTAGCTTCATTTTCGGTTGTTTAAAATTAGAATCAACTTGTAGTTTCATTCTTGACTCGTTTGAGCCTGTAAACAACTTGTTGCTTCATTATTGGCTGGATTGAAGTTGGAAACAACTTGTAGCTTCATTCTAGACTCGTTTGAAGTGGAAAACAACTTGTAGCTTCATTTTCGGTTGTTTAAAATTAGAATCAACTTGTAGTTTCATTCTTGACTCGTTTGAGCCCGGAAACAACTTGTTGCTTCATTATTGGCTGGATTGAAGTTGGAAACAACTTGTAGCTTCATTCCAGACTCGTTTGAAGTTGAAAACAACTTGTAGCTTCATTTTCAGTTGTTTAAAATTAGAATCAACTTGTAGTTTCATTCTTGACTCGTTTGAGCCTGTAAACAACTTGTTGCTTCATTATTGGCTAGATTGAAGTTGGAAACAACTTGTAGCTTCATTCTAGACTCGTTTGAAGTTGAAAACAACTTGTAGCTTCATTTTCGGTTGTTTAAAATTAGAATCAACTTGTAGTTTCATTCTTGACTCGTTTGAGCCTGGAAACAACTTGTTGCTTCATTATTGGCTAGATTGAAGTTGGAAACAACTTGTAGCTTCATTCCAGACTCGTTTGAAGTTGAAAACAACTTGTAGCTTCATTTTCGGTTGTTTAAAATTAGAATCAACTTGTAGTTTCATTCTTGACTCGTTTGAGCCTGTAAACAACTTGTTGCTTCATTATTGGCTAGATTGAAGTTGGAAACAACTTGTAGCTTCATTCTAGACTCGTTTGAAGTTGAAAACAATTGTAGCTTCATTTTCGGTTGTTTAAAATTAGAATCAACTTGTAGTTTCATTCTTGACTCGTTTGAGCCCGGAAACAACTTGTTGCTTCATTATTGGCTGGATTGAAGTTGGAAACAACTTGTAGCTTCATTCCAGACTCGTTTGAAGTTGAAAACAACTTGTAGCTTCATTTTCGGTTGTTTAAAATTAGAATCAACTTGTAGTTTCATTCTTGACTCGTTTGAGCCTGTAAACAACTTGTTGCTTCATTATTGGCTGGATTGAAGTTGGAAACAACTTGTAGCTTCATTCCAGACTCGTTTGAAGTTGAAAACAACTTGTAGCTTCATTTTCGGTTGTTTAAAATTAGAATCAACTTGTAGTTTCATTCTTGACTCGTTTGAGCCTGTAAACAACTTGTTGCTTCATTATTGGCTGGATTGAAGTTGGAAACAACTTGTAGCTTCATTCCAGACTCGTTTGAAGTTGAAAACAACTTGTAGCTTCATTTTCGGTTGTTTAAAATTAGAATCAACTTGTAGTTTCATTCTTGACTCGTTTGAGCCTGTAAACAACTTGTTGCTTCATTATTGGCTGGATTGAAGTTGGAAACAACTTGTAGCTTCATTCCAGACTCGTTTGAAGTGGAAACAACTTGTAGCTTCATTTTCGGTTGTTTAAAATTAGAATCAACTTGTAGTTTCATTCTTGACTCGTTTGAGCCGGTAAACAACTTGTTGCTTCATTATTGGCTGGATTGAAGTTGGAAACAACTTGTAGCTTCATTCTAGACTCGTTTGAAGTGGAAAACAAATTGTAGCTTCATTTTCGGTTGTTTAAAATTAGAATCAACTTGTAGTTTCATTCTTGACTCGTTTGAGCCTGGAAACAACTTGTTGCTTCATTATTGGCTGGATTGAAGTTGGAAACAACTTGTAGCTTCATTCCAGACTCGTTTGAAGTTGAAAACAACTTGTAGCTTCATTTTCGGTTGTTTAAAATTAGAATCAACTTTAGTTTCATTCTTGACTCGTTTGAGCCTGTAAACAACTTGTTGCTTCATTATTGGCTAGATTGAAGTTGGAAACAACTTGTTGCTTCATTCTAGACTCGTTTGAAGTTGAAAACAATTTGTAGTTTCATTCTTGACTCGTTTGAGCCCGGAAACAACTTGTTGCTTCATTATTGGCTGGATTGAAGTTGGAAACAACTTGTAGCTTCATTCCAGACTCGTTTGAAGTTGAACACAACTTGTAGCTTCATTTTCGGTTGTTTAAAATTGGAATCAACTTGTAGTTTCATTCTTGACTCGTTTGAGCCTGTAAACAACTTGTTGCTTCATTATTGGCTTAGATTGAAGTTGGAAACAACTTGTAGCTTCATTCTAGACTCGTTTGAAGTGGAAAACAATTTGTAGCTTCATTTTCGGTTGTTTAAAATTAGAATCAACTTGTAGTTTCATTCTTGACTCGTTTGAGCCCGGAAACAACTTGTTGCTTCATTATTGGCTGGATTGAAGTTGGAAACAACTTGTAGCTTCATTCCAAACTCGTTTGAAGTTGAAAACAACTTGTAGCTTCATTTTCAGTTGTTTAAAATTAGAATCAACTTGTAGTTTCATTCTTGACTCGTTTGAGCCTGTAAACAACTTGTTGCTTCATTATGGCTGGATTGAAGTTGGAAACAACTTGTAGCTTCATTCCAGACTCGTTTGAAGTTGAAACAACTTGTAGCTTCATTTTCGGTTGTTTAAAATTAGAATCAACTTGTAGTTTCATTCTTGACTCGTTTGAGCCTGTAAACAACTTGTTGCTTCATTACTGGCTGGATTGAAGTTGGAAACAACTTGTAGCTTCATTCCAGACTCGTTTGAAGTTGAACACAACTTGTAGCTTCATTTTCGGTTGTTTAAAATTAGAATCAACTTGTAGTTTCATTCTTGACTCGTTTGAGCCTGTAAACAACTTGTTGCTTCATTATTGGCTAGATTGAAGTTGGAAACAACTTGTAGCTTCATTCTAGACTCGTTTGAAGTTGAAAACAATTTGTAGCTTCATTTTCGGTTGTTTAAAATTAGAATCAACTTGTAGTTTCATTCTTGACTCGTTTGAGCCGGAAACAACTTGTTGCTTCATTATTGGCTAGATTGAAGTTGGAAACAACTTGTAGCTTCATTCTAGACTCGTTTGAAGTGGAAAACAATTGTAGCTTCATTTTCGGTTGTTTAAAATTAGAATCAACTTGTAGTTTCATTCTTGACTCGTTTGAGCCCGGAAACAACTTGTTGCTTCATTATTGGCTGGATTGAAGTTGGAAACAACTTGTAGCTTCATTCAGACTCGTTTGAAGTTGAAAACAACTTGTAGCTTCATTTTCGGTTGTTTAAAATTAGAATCAACTTGTAGTTTCATTCTTGACTCGTTTGAGCCTGTAAACAACTTGTTGCTTCATTATTGGCTGGATTGAAGTTGGAAACAACTTGTAGCTTCATTCTAGACTCGTTTGAAGTGGAAAACAATTGTAGCTTCATTTTCGGTTGTTTAAAATTAGAATCAACTTGTAGTTTCATTCTTGACTCGTTTGAGCCCGGAAACAACTTGTTGCTTCATTATTGGCTGGATTGAAGTTGGAAACAACTTGTAGCTTCATTCCAGACTCGTTTGAAGTTGAAAACAACTTGTAGCTTCATTTTCAGTTGTTTAAAATTAGAATCAACTTGTAGTTTCATTCTTGACTCGTTTGAGCCTGTAAACA
The DNA here is from genome assembly GCF_001625215.2 of Daucus carota subsp. sativus. Taxonomy (NCBI): domain Eukaryota; kingdom Viridiplantae; phylum Streptophyta; class Magnoliopsida; order Apiales; family Apiaceae; genus Daucus; species Daucus carota. The sequence continues at coordinate 17,429,960 of NC_030387.2, read as the reverse complement.
ACTTGTTGCTTCATTATTGGCTAGATTGAAGTTGGAAACAACTTGTAGCTTCATTCTAGACTCGTTTGAAGTTGAAAACAATTTGTAGCTTCATTTTCGGTTGTTTAAAATTAGAATCAACTTGTAGTTTCATTCTTGACTCGTTTGAGCCTGGAAACAACTTGTTGCTTCATTATTGGCTAGATTGAAGTTGGAAACAACTTGTAGCTTCATTCCAGACTCGTTTGAAGTTGAAAACAACTTGTAGCTTCATTTTCGGTTGTTTAAAATTAGAATCAACTTGTAGTTTCATTCTTGACTCGTTTGAGCCTGTAAACAACTTGTTGCTTCATTATTGGCTGGATTGAAGTTGGAAACAACTTGTAGCTTCATTCTAGACTCGTTTGAAGTGGAAAACAACTTGTAGCTTCATTTTCGGTTGTTTAAAATTAGAATCAACTTGTAGTTTCATTCTTGACTCGTTTGAGCCTGGAAACAACTTGTTGCTTCATTATTGGCTAGATTGAAGTTGGAAACAACTTGTAGCTTCATTCTAGACTCGTTTGAAGTGGAAAACAAATTGTAGCTTCATTTTCGGTTGTTTAAAATTAGAATCAACTTGTAGTTTCATTCTTGACTCGTTTGAGCCCGGAAACAACTTGTTGCTTCATTATTGGCTGGATTGAAGTTGGAAACAACTTGTAGCTTCATTCCAGACTCGTTTGAAGTTGAAAACAACTTGTAGCTTCATTTTCGGTTGTTTAAAATTAGAATCAACTTTTAGTTTCATTCTTGACTCGTTTGAGCCTGTAAACAACTTGTTGCTTCATTATTGGTTAGATTGAAGTTGGAAACAACTTGTAGCTTCATTCTAGACTCGTTTGAAGTTGAAAACAATTTGTAGTTTCATTCTTGACTCGTTTGAGCCCGGAAACAACTTGTTGCTTCATTATTGGCTGGATTGAAGTTGGAAACAACTTGTAGCTTCATTCCAGACTCGTTTGAAGTTGAACACAACTTGTAGCTTCATTTTCGGTTGTTTAAAATTAGAATCAACTTGTAGTTTCATTCTTGACTCGTTTGAGCCTGTAAACAACTTGTTGCTTCATTATTGGCTAGATTGAAGTTGGAAACAACTTGTAGCTTCATTCTAGACTCGTTTGAAGTGGAAAACAATTTGTAGCTTCATTTTCGGTTGTTTAAAATTAGAATCAACTTGTAGTTTCATTCTTGACTCGTTTGAGCCCTGAAACAACTTGTTGCTTCATTATTGGCTGGATTGAAGTTGGAAACAACTTGTAGCTTCATTCCAGACTCGTTTGAAGTTGAAAACAACTTGTAGCTTCATTTTCAGTTGTTTAAAATTAGAATCAACTTGTAGTTTCATTCTTGACTCGTTTGAGCCTGTAAACAACTTGTTGCTTCATTACTGGCTGGATTGAAGTTGGAAACAACTTGTAGCTTCATTCCAGACTCGTTTGAAGTTGAAAACAACTTGTAGCTTCATTTTCGGTTGTTTAAAATTAGAATCAACTTGTAGTTTCATTCTTGACTCGTTTGAGCCTGTAAACAACTTGTTGCTTCATTATTGGCTGGATTGAAGTTGGAAACAACTTGTAGCTTCATTCCAGACTCGTTTGAAGTTGAAAACAACTTGTAGCTTCATTTTCGGTTGTTTAAAATTAGAATCAACTTGTAGTTTCATTCTTGACTCGTTTGAGCCTGTAAACAACTTGTTGCTTCATTATTGGCTAGATTGAAGTTGGAAACAACTTGTAGCTTCATTCTAGACTCGTTTGAAGTGGAAAACAATTTGTAGCTTCATTTTCGGTTGTTTAAAATTAGAATCAACTTGTAGTTTCATTCTTGACTCGTTTGAGCCCGGAAACAACTTGTTGCTTCATTATTGGCTAGATTGAAGTTGGAAACAACTTGTAGCTTCATTCTAGACTCGTTTGAAGTGGAAAACAACTTGTAGCTTCATTTTCGGTTGTTTAAAATTAGAATCAACTTGTAGTTTCATTCTTGACTCGTTTGAGCCCGGAAACAACTTGTTGCTTCATTATGGCTGGATTGAAGTTGGAAACAACTTGTAGCTTCATTCCAGACTCGTTTGAAGTTGAAAACAACTTGTAGCTTCATTTTCAGTTGTTTAAAATTAGAATCAACTTGTAGTTTCATTCTTGACTCGTTTGAGCCTGTAAACAACTTGTTGCTTCATTATTGGCTGGATTGAAGTTGGAAACAACTTGTAGCTTCATTCTAGACTCGTTTGAAGTGGAAAACAATTGTAGCTTCATTTTCGGTTGTTTAAAATTAGAATCAACTTGTAGTTTCATTCTTGACTCGTTTGAGCCCGGAAACAACTTGTTGCTTCATTATTGGCTGGATTGAAGTTGGAAACAACTTGTAGCTTCATTCCAGACTCGTTTGAAGTTGAAAACAACTTGTAGCTTCATTTTCGTTGTTTAAAATTAGAATCAACTTGTAGTTTCATTCTTGACTCGTTTGAGCCTGTAAACAACTTGTTGCTTCATTATTGGCTGGATTGAAGTTGGAAACAACTTGTAGCTTCATTCCAGACTCGTTTGAAGTTGAACAAAACTTGTAGCTTCATTTTCGGTTGTTTAAAATTAGAATCAACTTGTAGTTTCATTTTTGACTCGTTTGAGCCTGGAAACAACTTGTTGCTTCATTATTGGCTGGATTGAAGTTGGAAACAACTTGTAGCTTCATTCCAGACTCGTTTGAAGTTGAAACAACTTGTAGCTTCATTTTCGGTTGTTTAAAATTAGAATCAACTTGTAGTTTCATTCTTGACTCGTTTGAGCCTGTAAACAACTTGTTGCTTCATTATTGGCTAGATTGAAGTTGGAAACAACTTGTAGCTTCATTCTAGACTCGTTTGAAGTGGAAAACAATTTGTAGCTTCATTTTCGGTTGTTTAAAATTAGAATCAACTTGTAGTTTCATTCTTGACTCGTTTGAGCCCGGAAACAACTTGTTGCTTCATTATTGGCTGGATTGAAGTTGGAAACAACTTGTAGCTTCATTCTAGACTCGTTTGAAGTGGAAAACAAATTGTAGCTTCATTTTCGGTTGTTTAAAATTAGAATCAACTTGTAGTTTCATTCTTGACTCGTTTGAGCCCGGAAACAACTTGTTGCTTCATTATGGCTGGATTGAAGTTGGAAACAACTTGTAGCTTCATTCCAGACTCGTTTGAAGTTGAAAACAACTTGTAGCTTCATTTTCAGTTGTTTAAAATTAGAATCAACTTGTAGTTTCTTTCTTGACTCGTTTGAGCCTGTAAACAACTTGTTGCTTCATTATTGACTGGATTGCAGTTGGAAACAACTTGTAGCTTCATTCTAGACTCGTTTGAAGTGGAAAACAAATTGTAGCTTCATTTTCGGTTGTTTAAAATTAGAATCAACTTGTAGTTTCATTCTTGACTCGTTTGAGCCCGGAAACAACTTGTTGCTTCATTATTGGCTGGATTGAAGTTGGATACAACTTGTAGCTTCATTCCAGACTCGTTTGAAGTTGAAAACAACTTGTAGCTTCATTTTCGGTTGTTTAAAATTAGAATCAACTTGTAGTTTCATTCTTGACTCGTTTGAGCCTGTAAACAACTTGTTGCTTCATTATTGGCTAGATTGAAGTTGGAAACAACTTGTAGCTTCATTCTAGACTCGTTTGAAGTTGAAAACAATTTGTAGCTTCATTTTCGGTTGTTTAAAATTAGAATCAACTTGTAGTTTCATTCTTGACTCGTTTGAGCCTGGAAACAACTTGTTGCTTCATTATTGGCTGGATTGAAGTTGGAAACAACTTGTAGCTTCATTCCAGACTCGTTTGAAGTTGAAAACAACTTGTAGCTTCATTTTCGGTTGTTTAAAATTAGAATCAACTTGTAGTTTCATTCTTGACTCGTTTGAGCCTGTAAACAACTTGTTGCTTCATTATTGGCTGGATTGAAGTTGGAAACAACTTGTAGCTTCATTCTAGACTCGTTTGAAGTGGAAAACAATTGTAGCTTCATTTTCGGTTGTTTAAAATTAGAATCAACTTGTAGTTTCATTCTTGACTCGTTTGAGCCGGAAACAACTTGTTGCTTCATTATTGGCTGGATTGAAGTTGGAAACAACTTGTAGCTTCATTCCAGACTCGTTTGAAGTTGAAAACAACTTGTAGCTTCATTTTCGGTTGTTTAAAATTAGAATCAACTTGTAGTTTCATTCTTGACTCGTTTGAGCCTGTAAACAACTTGTTGCTTCATTATTGGCTGGATTGAAGTTGGAAACAACTTGTAGCTTCATTCCAGACTCGTTTGAAGTTGAAAACAACTTGTAGCTTCATTTTCGGTTGTTTAAAATTAGAATCAACTTGTAGTTTCATTCTTGACTCGTTTGAGCCTGTAAACAACTTGTTGCTTCATTATGGCTGGATTGAAGTTGGAAACAACTTGTAGCTTCATTCCAGACTCGTTTGAAGTTGAAAACAACTTGTAGCTTCATTTTCGGTTGTTTAAAATTAGAATCAACTTGTAGTTTCATTCTTGACTCGTTTGAGCCTGTAAACAACTTGTTGCTTCATTATTGGTTAGATTGAAGTTGGAAACAACTTGTAGCTTCATTCTAGACTCGTTTGAAGTGGAAAACAACTTGTAGCTTCATTTTCGGTTGTTTAAAATTAGAATCAACTTGTAGTTTCATTCTTGACTCGTTTGAGCCTGGAAACAACTTGTTGCTTCATTATTGGCTAGATTGAAGTTGGAAACAACTTGTAGCTTCATTCTAGACTCGTTTGAAGTGAAAACAAATTGTAGCTTCATTTTCGGTTGTTTAAAATTAGAATCAACTTGTAGTTTCATTCTTGACTCGTTTGAGCCCGGAAACAACTTGTTGCTTCATTATTGGCTGGATTGAAGTTGGAAACAACTTGTAGCTTCATTCCAGACTCGTTTGAAGTTGAAAACAACTTGTAGCTTCATTTTCAGTTGTTTAAAATTAGAATCAACTTGTAGTTTCATTCTTGACTCGTTTGAGCCTGTAAACAACTTGTTGCTTCATTATTGGCTGGATTGAAGTTGGAAACAACTTGTAGCTTCATTCTAGACTCGTTTGAAGTGGAAAACAAATTGTAGCTTCATTTTCGGTTGTTTAAAATTAGAATCAACTTGTAGTTTCATTCTTGACTCGTTTGAGCCCGGAAACAACTTGTTGCTTCATTATTGGCTGGATTGAAGTTGGAAACAACTTGTAGCTTCATTCCAGACTCGTTTGAAGTTGAAAACAACTTGTAGCTTCATTTTCAGTTGTTTAAAATTAGAATCAACTTGTAGTTTCATTCTTGACTCGTTTGAGCCTGTAAAAAACTTGTTGCTTCATTATTGGCTAGATTGAAGTTGGAAACAACTTGTAGCTTCATTCTAGACTCGTTTGAAGTGAAAACAATTTGTAGCTTCATTTTCGGTTGTTTAAAATTAGAATCAACTTGTAGTTTCATTCTTGACTCGTTTGAGCCTGGAAACAACTTGTTGCTTCATTATTGGCTGGATTGAAGTTGGAAACAACTTGTAGCTTCATTCCAGACTCGTTTGAAGTTGAAACAACTTGTAGCTTCATTTTCAGTTGTTTAAAATTAGAATCAACTTGTAGTTTCATTCTTGACTCGTTTGAGCCTGTAAACAACTTGTTGCTTCATTATGGCTGGATTGAAGTTGGAAACAACTTGTAGCTTCATTCTAGACTCGTTTGAAGTGGAAAACAATTTGTAGCTTCATTTTCGGTTGTTTAAAATTAGAATCAACTTGTAGTTTCATTCTTGACTCGTTTGAGCCCGGAAACAACTTGTTGCTTCATTATTGGCTGGATTGAAGTTGGAAACAACTTGTAGCTTCATTCCAGACTCGTTTGAAGTTGAAAACAACTTGTAGCTTCATTTTCGGTTGTTTAAAATTAGAATCAACTTGTAGTTTCATTCTTGACTCGTTTGAGCCTGTAAACAACTTGTTGCTTCATTACTGGCTGGATTGAAGTTGGAAACAACTTGTAGCTTCATTCCAGACTCGTTTGAAGTTGAAAACAACTTGTAGCTTCATTTTCGGTTGTTTAAAATTAGAATCAACTTGTAGTTTCATTCTTGACTCGTTTGAGCCTGTAAACAACTTGTTGCTTCATTACTTGGCTGGATTGAAGTTGGAAACAACTTGTAGCTTCATTCCAGATCGTTTGAAGTTGAACACAACTTGTAGCTTCATTTTCGGTTGTTTAAAATTAGAATCAACTTGTAGTTTCATTCTTGACTCGTTTGAGCCTGTAAACAACTTGTTGCTTCATTATTGGTTAGATTGAAGTTGGAAACAACTTGTAGCTTCATTCTAGACTCGTTTGAAGTGGAAAACAATTTGTAGCTTCATTTTCGGTTGTTTAAAATTAGAATCAACTTGTAGTTTCATTCTTGACTCGTTTGAGCCCGGAAACAACTTGTTGCTTCATTATTGGCTGATTGAAGTTGGAAACAACTTGTAGCTTCATTCTAGACTCGTTTGAAGTGGAAAACAAATTGTAGCTTCATTTTCGGTTGTTTAAAATTAGAATCAACTTGTAGTTTCATTCTTGACTCGTTTGAGCCCGGAAACAACTTGTTGCTTCATTACTGGCTGGATTGAAGTTGGAAACAACTTGTAGCTTCATTCCAGACTCGTTTGAAGTTGAAAACAACTTGTAGCTTCATTTTCAGTTGTTTAAAATTAGAATCAACTTGTAGTTTCATTCTTGACTCGTTTGAGCCTGTAAACAACTTGTTGCTTCATTATTGGCTGATTGAAGTTGGAAACAACTTGTAGCTTCATTCTAGACTCGTTTGAAGTGGAAAACAATTGTAGCTTCATTTTCGGTTGTTTAAAATTAGAATCAACTTGTAGTTTCATTCTTGACTCGTTTGAGCCCGGAAACAACTTGTTGCTTCATTATTGGCTGGATTGAAGTTGGAAACAACATGTAGCTTCATTCCAGACTCGTTTGAAGTTGAAAACAACTTGTAGCTTCATTTTCAGTTGTTTAAAATTAGAATCAACTTGTAGTTTCATTCTTGACTCGTTTGAGCCTGTAAACAACTTGTTGCTTCATTATTGGCTAGATTGAAGTTGGAAACAACTTGTAGCTTCATTCTAGACTCGTTTGAAGTTGAAAACAATTTGTAGCTTCATTTTCGGTTGTTTAAAATTAGAATCAACTTGTAGTTTCATTCTTGACTCGTTTGAGCCTGGAAACAACTTGTTGCTTCATTATTGGCTAGATTGAAGTTGGAAACAACTTGTAGCTTCATTCCAGACTCGTTTGAAGTTGAAAACAACTTGTAGCTTCATTTTCAGTTGTTTAAAATTAGAATCAACTTGTAGTTTCATTCTTGACTCGTTTGAGCCTGTAAACAACTTGTTGCTTCATTACTGGCTGGATTGAAGTTGGAAACAACTTGTAGCTTCATTCAGACTCGTTTGAAGTGGAAAACAATTGTAGCTTCATTTTCGGTTGTTTAAAATTAGAATCAACTTGTAGTTTCATTCTTGACTCGTTTGAGCCTGGAAACAACTTGTTGCTTCATTATTGGCTAGATTGAAGTTGGAAACAACTTGTAGCTTCATTCTAGACTCGTTTGAAGTTGAAAACAATTGTAGCTTCATTTTCGTTGTTTAAAATTAGAATCAACTTGTAGTTTCATTCTTGACTCGTTTGAGCCTGGAAACAACTTGTTGCTTCATTATTGGCTAGATTGAAGTTGGAAACAACTTGTAGCTTCATTCCAGACTCGTTTGAAGTTGAAAACAACTTGTAGCTTCATTTTCGGTTGTTTAAAATTAGAATCAACTTGTAGTTTCATTCTTGACTCGTTTGAGCCTGTAAACAACTTGTTGCTTCATTATTGGTTAGATTGAAGTTGGAAACACTTCACTTGTAGCTTCATTCTAGACTCGTTGAAGTTGGAAAACATTTGTAGTTTCATTCTTGACTCGTTTGAGCCCGGAAACAACTTGTTGCTTCATTATGGGCTGGATTGAAGTTGGAAACAACTTGTAGCTTCATTCCAGACTCGTTTGAAGTTGAAAACAACTTGTAGCTTCATTTTCGGTTGTTTAAAATTAGAATCAACTTGTAGTTTCATTCTTGACTCGTTTGAGCCTGTAACAACTTGTTGCTTCATTATTGGTTAGATTGAAGTTGAAACACTTGTAGCTTCATTCTAGACTCGTTTGAAGTGGAAAACAATTTGTAGCTTCATTTTCGGTTGTTAAAATTAGAATCAACTTGTAGTTTCATTCTTGACTCGTTTGAGCCCAGAAACAACTTGTTGCTTCATTATTGGCGGATTGAAGTTGGAAACAACATGTAGCTTCATTCCAGACTCGTTTGAAGTTGAAAACAACTTGTAGCTTCATTTCAGTTGTTTAAAATTAGAATCAACTTGTAGTTTCATTCTTGACTCGTTTGAGCCCGTAAACAACTTGTTGCTTCATTACTGGCTGGATTGAAGTTTGAAACAACTTGTAGCTTCATTCCAGACTCGTTTGAAGTTGAAACACACTTGTAGCTTCATTTTCGGTTGTTTAAAATTAGAATCAACTTGTAGTTTCATTCTTGACTCGTTTGAGCCTGTAAACAACTTGTTGCTTCATTACTGGCTGGATTGAAGTTGGAAACAACTTGTAGCTTCATTCCAGACTCGTTTGATGTTGAACACAACTTGTAGCTTCATTTTCGGTTTTTTTAAAATTAGAATCAACTTGTAGTTTCATTCTTGACTCGTTTGAGCCTGTAAACAACTTGTTGCTTCATTATTGGCTAGATTGAAGTTGGAAACAACTTGTAGCTTCATTCTAGACTCGTTTGAAGTGGAAAACAATTGTAGCTTCATTTTCGGTTGTTTAAAATTAGAATCAACTTGTAGTTTCATTCTTGACTCGTTGAGCCCGGAAACAACTTGTTGCTTCATTATTGGCTAGATTGAAGTTGGAAACAACTTGTAGCTTCATTCAGACTCGTTTGAAGTTGAAAACAACTTGTAGCTTCATTTTCAGTTGTTTAAAATTAGAATCAACTTGTAGTTTCATTCTTGACTCGTTTGAGCCGGAAACAACTTGTTGCTTCATTATTGGCTGGATTGAAGTTGGAAACAACTTGTAGCTTCATTCCAGACTCTTTGAAGTTGAAAACAACTTGTAGCTTCATTTTCGGTTGTTTAAAATTAGATCACTTGTAGTTTCATTCTTGACTCGTTTGAGCCTGTAAACAACTTTGTTGCTTCATTATTGGCTGGATTGAAGTTGGAAACAACTTGTAGCTTCATTCAGACTCGTTTGAAGTGGAAAACAACTTGTAGCTTCATTTTCGGTTGTTTTTAAAATTAGAAATCAACTTGTAGTTTCATTCTTGACTCGTTTGAGCCCGGAAACAACTTGTTGCTTCATTATGGCTGGATTGAAGTTGGAAACAACTTGTAGCTTCATTCCAGACTCGTTTGAAGTTGAAAACAATTTGTAGCTTCATTTTCGGTTGTTTAAAATTAGAATCAACTTGTAGTTTCCTTCTTGACTCGTTTGAGCTGGTAAACAACTTGTTGCTTCATTATTGCTAGATTGAAGTTGGAAACAACTTGTAGCTTCATTCCAGACTCGTTTGAAGTTGAAAACAATTTGTAGTTTCATTCTTGACTCGTTTGAGCCCGGAAACAACTTGTTGCTTCATTATTGGCTGGATTGAAGTTGGAAACAACTTGTAGCTTCATTCCAGACTCGTTTGAAGTTGTTGAACAAACTTGTAGCTTCATTTTCGGTTGTTTAAAATTAGAATCAACTTGTAGTTTCATTCTTGACTCGTTTGAGCCTGTAAACAACTGTTGCTTCATTATTGGCTAGATTGAAGTTGGAAACAACTTGTAGCTTCATTCTAGACTCGTTTGAAGTGAAAACAATTTGTAGCTTCATTTTCGGTTGTTTAAAATTAGAATCAACTTGTAGTTTCATTCTTGACTCGTTTGAGCCTGGAAACAACTTGTTGCTTCATTATTGGGTAGATTGAAGTTGGAAACAACTTGTAGCTTCATTCCAGACTCGTTTGAAGTTGAAAACAACTTGTAGCTTCATTTTCGGTTGTTTAAAATTAGAATCAACTTTTAGTTTCATTCTTGACTCGTTTCAGCCTGGTAAACAACTTGTTGTTGCTTCATTATTGGTTCAGATCGAAAGTTGGGAAACAAACTTGTAGCTTCATTCTCGACTCGTTTGAAGTTGAAACAATTTGTAGTTTCATTCTTGACTCGTTTGAGCCCGGAAACAACTTGTTGCTTCATTATTGGTGGATTGAAGTTGGAAACGACTTGTAGCTTCATTCCAGACTCGTTTGAAGTTGAACACAACTTGTAGCTTCATTTTCGGTTGTTTAAAATTGAATCAACTTGTAGTTTCATTCTTGACTCGTTTGAGCCTGTAAACAACTTGTTGCTTCATTATTGGTTGGATTGAAGTTGGAAACAACTTGTAGCTTCATTCTAGACTCGTTTGAAGTGGAAAAAACATTTGTAGCTTCATTTTCGTTGTTTTAAAATTAGAATCAACTTGTAGTTTCATTCTTGACTCGTTTGAGCCCGAAAAACACTTGTTGCTTCATTATTGGCTAGATTGAAGTTGGAAACAACTTGTAGCTTCATTCTAGACTCGTTTGAAGTTGAAAAAAACTTGTAGCTTCATTTTCGGTTGTTTAAAATTAGAATCAACTTGTAGTTTCATTCTTGACTCGTTTGAGCCTGTAAACAACTTGTTGCTTCATTATTGGCTAGATTGAAGTTGAAAACAACTTGTAGCTTCATTCCAGACTCGTTTGAAGTTGAAAACAAACTTGTAGCTTCATTTTCGGTTGTTTAAAATTGAAGTTGGAAACAACTTGTAGCTTCATTCCAGACTCGTTTGAAGTTGAACACAACTTGTAGCTTCATTTTCGTGTTTGTTTAAAATTGAATCAACTTGTAGTTTCATTCTTGACTCGTTTGAGCCTGTAAACAACTTGTTGCTTCATTATTGGCTGGATTGAAGTTTGGAAACAACTTGTAGCTTCATTCCAGACTCGTTTGAAGTTGAAACACAACTTGTAGCTTCATTTTCGGTTGTTTAAAATTTAAATCAACTTGTAGTTTCATTCTTGACTCGTTTGAATCAACTTGTATTTTCATTCTTGACTCGTTTGAGCCGGAAAACAACTGTTGCTTCATTATTGGCTAGATTGAAGTTGGTAACAACTTGTAGCTTCATTCTAGACCTCGTTTGAAGTGGAAACAATTTGTAGCTTCATTTTCGGTTGTTTAAAATTAAATCAACTTGTAGTTTCATTCTTGACTCGTTTGAGAGCCCAAACAACTTGTTGCTTCATTATTGGCTAGATTGAAGTTGGAAACAACTTGTAGCTTCATTCAGACTCGTTTGAAGTTGAAAACAAATTGTAGCTTCAGTTTCGGTTGTTTAAAATTAGAATCAACTTGTAGTTTCATTCTTGACTCGTTTGAGCCCGGAAACAACTTGTTGCTTCATTATTGGCTGGATTGAAGTTGGAAACAACATGTAGCTTCATTCCAGACTCGTTTGAAGTTGAAAACAACTTGTAGCTTCATTTTCAGTTGTTTAAAATAGAATCAACTTGTAGTTTCATTCTTGACTCGTTTGAGCCTGTAAACAACTTGTTGCTCATTATTGGCTAGATTGAAGTTGGAAACAACTTGTAGCTTCATTCTAGACTCGTTTGAAGTGGAAAACAAATTGTAGCTTCATTTTCGGTTGTTTAAAATTAGAATCAACTTGTAGTTTCATTCTTGACTCGTTTGAGCCCGGAAACAACTTGTTGCTTCATTATTGGCTGGATTGAAGTTGGAAACAACATGTAGCTTCATTCCAGACTCGTTTGAAGTGGAAACAACTTGTAGCTTCATTTTCGGTTGTTTAAAATTAGAATCAACTTGTAGTTTCATTCTTGACTCGTTTGAGCCCGTAAAAAACTTGTTTGCTTCATTATGGCTGGATTGAAGTTGGAACAACTTGTAGCTTCATTCTAGACTCGTTTGAAGTTGAAAACATTTGTAGCTTCATTTTCGGTTGTTTAAAATTAGAATCAACTTGTAGTTTCATTCTTGACTCGTTTGAGCCTGGAAACAACTTGTTGCTTCATTATTGGCTAGATTGAAGTTGGAAACAACTTGTAGCTTCATTCGAGACTCGTTTGAAGTTGAAAACAACTTGTAGCTTCATTTTCGGTTGTTTAAAATTAGAATCAACTTTTAGTTTCATTCTTGACTCGTTTGAGCCTGTAAACAACTTGTTGCTTCATTATTGGTTAGATTGAAGTTGGAAACAACTTGTAGCTTCATTCTAGACTCGTTTGAAGTTGAAAACAATTTGTAGTTTTTTCTTGACTCGTTTGAGCCCGGAAACAACTTGTTGCTTCATTATTGGCTGGATTGAAGTTGGAAACAACTTGTAGCTTCATTCGAGACTCATTTGAAGTTGAAAACAACTTGTAGCTTCATTTTCAGTTGTTTAAAATTAGAATCAACTTGTAGTTTCATTCTTGACTCGTTTGAGCCTGTAAATAACTTGTTGCTTCATTATTGGCTAGATTGAAGTTGGAAACAACTTGTAGCTTCATTCTAGACTCGTTTGAAGTGGAAAACAATTTGTAGCTTCATTTTCGGTTGTTTAAAATTAGAATCAACTTGTAGTTTCATTCTTGACTCGTTTGAGCCCGAAACAACTTGTTGCTTCATTATTGGCTGGATTGAAGTTGGAAACAACTTGTAGCTTCATTCCAGACTCGTTTGAAGTTGAAAACAACTTGTAGCTTCATTTTCGGTTGTTTAAAATTAGAATCAACTTGTAGTTTCATTCTTGACTCGTTTGAGCCTGTAAACAACTTGTTGCTTCATTATTGGCTGGATTGAAGTTGGAAACAACTTGTAGCTTCATTCCAGACTCGTTTGAAGTTGAAAACAACTTGTAGCTTCATTTTCGGTTGTTTAAAATTAGAATCAACTTGTAGTTTCATTCTTGACTCGTTTGAGCCTGTAAACAACTTGTTGCTTCATTACTGGCTGGATTGAAGTTGGAAACAACTTGTAGCTTCATTCCAGACTCGTTTGAAGTTGAACACAACTTGTAGCTTCATTTTCGGTTGTTTAAAATTAGAATCAACTTGTAGTTTCATTCTTGACTCGTTTGAGCCTGTAAACAACTTGTTGCTTCATTATTGGCTGGATTGAAGTTGGAAACAACTTGTAGCTTCATTCCAGACTCGTTTGAAGTTGAAAACAACTTGTAGCTTCATTTTCGGTTGTTTAAAATTAGAATCAACTTGTAGTTTCATTCTTGACTCGTTTGAGCCTGTAAACAACTTGTTGCTTCATTATTGGCTAGATTGAAGTTGGAAACAACTTGTAGCTTCATTCTAGACTCGTTTGAAGTGGAAAACAATTTGTAGCTTCATTTTCGGTTGTTTAAAATTAGAATCAACTTGTAGTTTCATTCTTGACTCGTTTGAGCCCGGAAACAACTTGTTGCTTCATTATTGGCTAGATTGAAGTTGGAAACAACTTGTAGCTTCATTCTAGACTCGTTTGAAGTTGAAAACAAATTGTAGCTTCATTTTCGGTTGTTTAAAATTAGAATCAACTTGTAGTTTCATTCTTGACTCGTTTGAGCCCGGAAACAACTTGTTGCTTCATTACTGGCTGGATTGAAGTTGGAAACAACTTGTAGCTTCATTACAGACTCGTTTGAAGTTGAAAACAACTTGTAGCTTCATTTTCAGTTGTTTAAAATTAGAATCAACTTGTAGTTTCATTCTTGACTCGTTTGAGCCTGTAAACAACTTGTTGCTTCATTATTGGCTGGATTGAAGTTGGAAACAACTTGTAGCTTCATTCTAGACTCGTTTGAAGTGGAAAACAAATTGTAGCTTCATTTTCGGTTGTTTAAAATTAGAATCAACTTGTAGTTTCATTCTTGACTCGTTTGAGCCCGGAAACAACTTGTTGCTTCATTATTGGCTGGATTGAAGTTGGAAACAACTTGTAGCTTCATTCCAGACTCGTTTGAAGTTGAAAACAACTTGTAGCTTCATTTTCGTTGTTTAAAATTAGAATCAACTTGTAGTTTCATTCTTGACTCGTTTGAGCCTGTAAACAACTTGTTGCTTCATTATTGGCTAGATTGAAGTTGGAAACAACTTGTAGCTTCATTCTAGACTCGTTTGAAGTTGAAAACAATTTGTAGCTTCATTTTCGGTTGTTTAAAATTAGAATCAACTTGTAGTTTCATTCTTGACTCGTTTGAGCCTGGAAACAACTTGTTGCTTCATTATTGGCTAGATTGAAGTTGGAAACAACTTGTAGCTTCATTCCAGACTCGTTTGAAGTTGAAAACAACTTGTAGCTTCATTTTCGGTTGTTTAAAATTAGAATCAACTTGTAGTTTCATTCTTGACTCGTTTGAGCCTGTAAACAACTTGTTGCTTCATTATTGGTAGATCGAAGTTGGAAACAACTTGTAGCTTCATTCTAGACTCGTTTGAAGTGAAAACAACTTTGTAGTTTCATTCTTGACTCGTTTGAGCCCGGAAACAACTTGTTGCTTCATTATTGGCTGGATTGAAGTTGGAAACAACTTGTAGCTTCATTCCAGACTCGTTTGAAGTTGAACACAACTTGTAGCTTCATTTTCGGTTGTTTAAAATTAGAATCAACTTGTAGTTTCATTCTTGACTCGTTTGAGCCTGTAAACAACTTGTTGCTTCATTATTGGTTAGATTGAAGTTGGAAACAACTTGTAGCTTCATTCTAGACTCGTTTGAAGTGGAAAACAATTTGTAGCTTCATTTTCGGTTGTTTAAAATTAGAATCAACTTGTAGTTTCATTCTTGACTCGTTTGAGCCCTGAAACAACTTGTTGCTTCATTATTGGCTGGATTGAAGTTGGAAACAACTTGTAGCTTCATTCCAGACTCGTTTGAAGTTGAAAACAACTTGTAGCTTCATTTTCAGTTGTTTAAAATTAGAATCAACTTGTAGTTTCATTCTTGACTCGTTTGAGCCTGTAAACAACTTGTTGCTTCATTACTTGGCTGGATTGAAGTTGGAAACAACTTGTAGCTTCATTCCAGACTCGTTTGAAGTTGAAAACAACTTGTAGCTTCATTTTCGGTTGTTTAAAATTAGAATCAACTTGTAGTTTCATTCTTGACTCGTTTGAGCCTGTAAACAACTTGTTGCTTCATTATGGCTGGATTGAAGTTGGAAACAACTTGTAGCTTCATTCCAGACTCGTTTGAAGTTGAAAACAACTTGTAGCTTCATTTTCGGTTGTTTAAAATTGAATCAACTTGTAGTTTCATTCTTGACTCGTTTGAGCCTGTAAACAACTTGTTGCTTCATTATGGCTGGATTGAAGTTGGAAACAACTTGTAGCTTCATTCCAGACTCGTTTGAAGTTGAAAACAACTTGTAGCTTCATTTTCGGTTGTTTAAAATTAGAATCAACTTGTAGTTTCATTCTTGACTCGTTTGAGCCTGTAAACAACTTGTTGCTTCATTATTGGTTAGATTGAAGTTGGAAACAACTTGTAGCTTCATTCTAGACTCGTTTGAAGTGGAAAACAATTTGTAGCTTCATTTTCGGTTGTTTAAAATTAGAATCAACTTGTAGTTTCATTCTTGACTCGTTTGAGCCCGGAAACAACTTGTTGCTTCATTATTGGCTAGATTGAAGTTGGAAACAACTTGTAGCTTCATTCTAGACTCGTTTGAAGTGGAAAACAAATTGTAGCTTCATTTTCGGTTGTTTAAAATTAGAATCAACTTGTAGTTTCATTCTTGACTCGTTTGAGCCCGGAAACAACTTGTTGCTTCATTACTGGCTGGATTGAAGTTGGAAACAACTTGTAGCTTCATTCAGACTCGTTTGAAGTTGAAAACAACTTGTAGCTTCATTTTCAGTTGTTTAAAATTAGAATCAACTTGTAGTTTCATTCTTGACTCGTTTGAGCCTGTAAACAACTTGTTGCTTCATTACTGGCTGGATTGAAGTTGGAAACAACTTGTAGCTTCATTCTAGACTCGTTTGAAGTGGAAAACAAATTGTAGCTTCATTTTCGGTTGTTTAAAATTAGAATCAACTTGTAGTTTCATTCTTGACTCGTTTGAGCCCGGAAACAACTTGTTGCTTCATTATTGGCTGGATTGAAGTTGGAAACAACATGTAGCTTCATTCCAGACTCGTTTGAAGTTGAAAACAACTTGTAGCTTCATTTTCAGTTGTTTAAAATTAGAATCAACTTGTAGTTTCATTCTTGACTCGTTTGAGCCTGTAAAAAACTTGTTGCTTCATTATTGGCTAGATTGAAGTTGGATACAACTTGTAGCTCCATTCTAGACTCGTTTGAAGCTGAAAACAATTTACAGCTTCATTTTCGGTTGTTTAAAATTAGAATCAACTTTAGTTTCATTCTTGACTCGTTTAAGCCTGGAAACAACTTGTTGCTTCATTATTGGCTAGATTGAAGTTGGAAAACACTTGTACCTTCATTCCAGACTCGTTTGAAGTTGAAAACAACTTGTAGCTTCATTTTCGGTTGTTTAAAATTAGAATCAACTTTTAGTTTCATTCTTGACTCGTTTCAGCCTGTAAACAAACTTGTTGCTTCATTATTGGTTAGATCGAAGTTGGAAACAACTTGTAGCTTCATTCTAGACTCGTTTGAAGTGGAAAACAATTTGTAGTTTCATTCTTGACTCGTTTGAGCCCGGAAACAACTTGTTGCTTCATTATTGGCTGGATTGAAGTTGGAAACGACTTGTAGCTTCATTCCAGACTCGTTCGAAGTGAACACAACTTGTAGCTCATTTTCGGTTGTCTAAAATTAGAATCAACTTGTAGTTTCATTCTTGACTCGTTTGAGCCTGTAAACAACTTGTTGCTTCATTATTGGTTAGATTGAAGTTGGAAACAACTTGTAGCTTCATTCTAGACTCGTTTGAAGTGGAAAACAATTTGTAGCTTCGTTTTCGGTTGTTTAAAATTAGAATCAACTTGTAGTTTCATTCTTGACTCGTTTGAGCCCAGAAACAACTTGTTGCTTCATTATTGGCTGGATTGAAGTGGAAACAACATGTAGCTTCATTCCAGACTCGTTTGAAGTTGAAAACAACTTGTAGCTTCATTTTCAGTTGTTTAAAATTAGAATCAACTTGTAGTTTCATTCTTGACTCGTTTGAGCCTGTAAACAACTTGTTGCTTCATTACTGGCTGGATTGAAGTTTGAAACAACTTGTAGCTTCATTCCAGACTCGTTTGAGTTGAACACAACTTGTAGCTTCATTTTCGGTTGTTTAAAATTGGAATCAACTTGTAGTTTCATTCTTGACTCGTTTGAGCCTGTAAACAACTTGTTGCTTCATTACTGGCTGGATTGAAGTTTGAAACAACTTGTAGCTTCATTCCAGACTCGTTTAAAGTTGAACACAACTTGTAGCTTCATTTTCGGTTGTTTAAAATTGGAATCAACTTGTAGTTTCAATCTTGACTCGTTTGAGCCTATAAACAACTTGTTGCTCATTATGCTGGATTGAAGTTTGAAACAACTTGTAGCTTCATTCCAGACTCGTTTGAAGTTGAACACAACTTGTAGCTCATTTTCGGTTGTTTAAATTGGAATCAACTTGTAGTTTCATTCTTGACTCGTTTGAGCCTGTAAACAACTTGTTGCTTCATTATTGGTTAGATTGAAGTTGGAAACAACTTGTAGCTTCATTCTAGACTCGTTTGAAGTGGAAAACAATTTGTAGCTTCATTTTCGGTTGTTTAAAATTAGAATCAACTTGTAGTTTCATTCTTGAATCGTTTGAGCCCGGAAACAACTTGCTGCTTCATTATTGGCTAGATTGAAGTTGGAAACAACTTGTAGCTTCATTCTAGACTCGTTTGAAGTGGAAAACAAATTGTAGCTTCATTTCGGTTGTTTAAATTAGAATCAACTTGTAGTTTCATTCTTGACTCGTTGAGCCCGGAACAACTTGTTGCTTCATTACTGGCTGGATTGAAGTTGGAAACAAAATGTAGCTTCATTACAGACTCGTTTGAAGTTGAAAACAACTTGTAGCTTCATTTTCAGTTGTTTAAAATTAGAATCAACTTGTAGTTTCCTTCTTGACTCGTTTGAGCCTGTAAACAACTTGTTGCTTCATTACTGGCTGGATTGAAGTGGAAACAACTTGTAGCTTCATTCTAGACTCGTTGAAGTGGAAAACAAATTGTAGGTTCATTTTCGGTTGTTTAAAATTAGAATCAACTTGTAGTTTCATTCTTGACTCGTTTGAGCCCGGAAAACACTTGTTGCTTCATATGGCTGGATTGAAGTTGGAAACAACATGTAGCTTCATGCCAGACTCGTTTGAAGTTGAAAACAACTTGTAGCTTCATTTTCAGTTGTTTAAATTAGAATCAACTTGTAGTTTCATTCTTGACTCGTTTGAGCCTGTAAAAAACTTGTTGCTTCATTATTGGCTAGATTGAAGTTGGATACAACTTGTAGCTCCATTCTAGACTCGTTTGAAGCTGAAAACAATTTACAGCTTCATTTTCGGTTGTTTAAAATTAGAATCAACTTTTAGTTTCATTCTTGACTCGTTTAAGCCTGGAAACAACTTGTTGCTTCATTATTGGCTAGATTGAAGTTGGAAACAACTTGTACCTTCATTCCAGACTCGTTTGAAGTTGAAAACAACTTGTAGCTTCATTTTCGGTTGTTTAAAATTAGAATCAACTTTTAGTTTCATTCTTGACTCGTTTCAGCCTGAAAACAACTTGTTGCTTCATTATTGGTTAGATCGAAGTTGGAAACAACTTGTAGCTTCATTCTAGACTCGTTTGAAGTGGAAACACTTTGTAGTTTCATTCTTGACTCGTTGAGCCCGGAAACAACTTGTTGCTTCATTATTGGCTGGATTGAAGTTGGAACGACTTGTAGCTTCATTCCAGACTCGTTCGAAGTTGAACACAACTTGTAGCTTCATTTTCGGTTGTCTAAAATTAGAATCAACTTGTAGTTTCATTCTTGACTCGTTTGAGCCTGTAAACAACTTGTTGCTTCATTATTGGTTAGATTGAAGTTGGAAACAACTTGTAGCTTCATTCTAGACTCGTTTGAAGTGGAAAACAATTTGTAGCTTCGTTTTTCGGTTGTTTAAAATTAGAATCAACTTGTAGTTTCATTCTTGACTCGTTTGAGCCCAGAAACAACTTGTTGCTTCATTATTGGCTGGATTGAAGTTGGAAACAACAAGTAGCTTCATTCCAGACTCGTTTGAAGTTGAAAACAACTTGTAGCTTCATTTTCAGTTGTTTAAAATTAGAATCAACTTGTAGTTTCATTCTTGACTCGTTTGAGCCTGTAAACAACTTGTTGCTTCATACTGGCTGGATTGAAATTTGAAACAACTTGTAGCTTCATTCCAGACTCGTTTGAAGTTGAACACAACTTGTAGCTTCATTTTCGGTTGTTTAAAATTGGAATCAACTTGTAGTTTCATTCTTGACTCGTTTGAGCCTGTAAACAACTTGTTGCTTCATTACTGGCTGGATTGAAGTTTGAAACAACTTGTAGCTTCATTCCAGACTCGTTTAAAGTTGAACACAACTTGTAGCTTCATTTTCGGTTGTTTAAAATTGGAATCAACTTGTAGTTTCATTCTTGACTCGTTTGAGCCTGTAAACAACTTGTTGCTTCATTACTGGCTGGATTGAAGTTTGAAACAACTTGTAGCTTCATTCCAGACTCGTTGAAGTTGAACACAACTTGTAGCTTCATTTTCGGTTGTTTAAAATTGGAATCAACTTGTAGTTTCATTCTGACTCGTTTGAGCCTGTAAACAACTTGTTGCTTCATTATTGATTAGATTGAAGTTGGAAACAACTTGTAGCTTCATTCTAGACTCGTTTGAAGTGGAAAACAATTTGTAGCTTCATTTTCGGTTGTTTAAAATTAGAATCAACTTGTAGTTTCATTCTTGAATCGTTTGAGCCCGGAAACAACTTGCTGCTTCATTATTGGCTAGATTGAAGTTGGAAACAACTTTTAGCTTCATTCTAGACTCGTTTGAAGTGGAAAACAAATTGTAGCTTCATTTTCGGTTGTTTAAAATTAGAATCAACTTTTAGTTTCATTCTTGACTCGTTTGAGCCCGGAAACAACTTGTTGCTTCATTACTGGCTGGATTGAAGTTGGAAACAAAATGTAGCTTCATTACAGACTCGTTTGAAGTTGAAAACAACTTGTAGCTTCATTTTCAGTTGTTTAAAATTAGAATCAACTTGTAGTTTCCTTCTTGACTCGTTTGAGCCTGTAAACAACTTGTTGCTTCATTACTGGCTGGATTGAAGTTGGAAACAACTTGTAGCTTCATTATAGACTCGTTTGAAGTGGAAAACAAATTGTAGGTTCATTTTCGGTTGTTTAAAATTAGAATCAACTTGTAGTTTCATTCTTGACTCGTTTGAGCCGGAAACAACTTGTTGCTTCATTATTGGCTGGATTGAAGTTGGAAACAACATGTAGCTTCATGCCAGACTCGTTTGAAGTTGAAAACAACTTGTAGCTTCATTTTCAGTTGTTTAAAATTAGAATCAACTTGTAGTTTCATTCTTGACTCGTTTGAGCCTGTAAAAAACTTGTTGCTTCATTATTGGCTAGATTGAAGTTGGATACAACTTGTAGCTCCATTCTAGACTCGTTTGAAGCTGAAAACAATTTACAGCTTCATTTTCGGTTGTTTAAATTAGAATCAACTTTTAGTTTCATTCTGACTCGTTTAAGCCTGGAAACAACTTGTTGCTTCATTATTGGCTAGATTGAAGTTGGAAACAACTTGTACCTTCATTCCAGACTCGTTTGAAGTTGAAACAACTTGTAGCTTCATTTTCGGTTGTTTAAAATTAGAATCAACTTTTAGTTTCATTCTTGACTCGTTTCAGCCTGAAAACAACTTGTTGCTTCATTATTGGTTAGATCGAAGTTGGAAACAACTTGTAGCTTCATTCTAGACTCGTTTGAAGTGGAAAACACTTTGTAGTTTCATTCTTGACTCGTTTGAGCCCGGAAACAACTTGTTGCTTCATTATTGGCTGGATTGAAGTTGGAAACGACTTGTAGCTTCATTCCAGACTCGTTCGAAGTTGAACACAACTTGTAGCTTCATTTTCGGTTGTCTAAAATTAGAATCAACTTGTAGTTTCATTCTTGACTCGTTTGAGCCTGTAAACAACTTGTTGCTTCATTATTGGTTAGATTGAAGTTGAAACAACTTGTAGCTTCATTCTAGACTCGTTTGAAGTGGAAAACAATTTGTAGCTTCGTTTTCGGTTGTTTAAAATTAGAATCAACTTGTAGTTTCATTCTTGACTCGTTTGAGCCCAGAAACAACTTGTTGCTTCATTATTGGCTGGATTGAAGTTGGAAACAACAAGTAGCTTCATTCCAGACTCGTTTGAAGTTGAAAACAACTTGTAGCTTCATTTTCAGTTGTTTAAAATTAGAATCAACTTGTAGTTTCATTCTTGACTCGTTTGAGCCTGTAAACAACTTGTTGCTTCATTACTGGCTGGATTGAAATTTGAAACAACTTGTAGCTTCATTCCAGACTCGTTTGAAGTTGAACACAACTTGTAGCTTCATTTTCGGTTGTTTAAAATTGGAATCAACTTGTAGTTTCATTCTTGACTCGTTTGAGCCTGTAAACAACTTGTTGCTTCATTACTGGCTGGATTGAAGTTTGAAACAACTTGTAGCTTCATTCCAGACTCGTTTAAAGTTGAACACAACTTGTAGCTTCATTTTCGGTTGTTTAAAATTGGAATCAACTTGTAGTTTCATTCTTGACTCGTTTGAGCCTGTAAACAACTTGTTGCTTCATTACTGGCTGGATTGAAGTTTGAAACAACTTGTAGCTTCATTCCAGACTCGTTTGAAGTTGAACACAACTTGTAGCTTCATTTTCGGTTGTTTAAAATTGGAATCAACTTGTAGTTTCATTCTTGACTCGTTTGAGCCTGTAAACAACTTGTTGCTTCATTATTGATTAGATTGAAGTTGGAAACAACTTGTAGCTTCATTCTAGACTCGTTTGAAGTGGAAAACAATTTGTAGCTTCATTTTCGGTTGTTTAAAATTAGAATCAACTTGTAGTTTCATTCTTGAATCGTTTGAGCCCGGAAACAACTTGCTGCTTCATTATTGGCTAGATTGAAGTTGGAAACAACTTTAGCTTCATTCTAGACTCGTTTGAAGTGGAAAACAAATTGTAGCTTCATTTTCGGTTGTTTAAAATTAGAATCAACTTGTAGTTTCATTCTTGACTCGTTGAGCCCGGAAACAACTTGTTGCTTCATTACTGGCTGGATTGAAGTTGGAAACAAAATGTAGCTTCATTACAGACTCGTTTGAAGTTGAAACAACTTGTAGCTTCATTTTCAGTTGTTTAAAATTAGAATCAACTTGTAGTTTCCTTCTTGACTCGTTTGAGCCTGTAAACAACTTGTTGCTTCATTACTGGCTGGATTGAAGTTGGAAACAACTTGTAGCTTCATTATAGACTCGTTTGAAGTGGAAAACAAATTGTAGGTTCATTTTCGGTTGTTTAAAATTAGAATCAACTTGTAGTTTCATTCTTGACTCGTTTGAGCCCGGAAACAACTTGTTGCTTCATTATTGGCTGGATTGAAGTTGGAAACAACATGTAGCTTCATGCCAGACTCGTTTGAAGTTGAAAACAACTTGTAGCTTCATTTTCAGTTGTTTAAAATTAGAATCAACTTGTAGTTTCTTTCTTGACTCGTTTGAGCCTGTAAAAAACTTGTTGCTTCATTATTGGCTAGATTGAAGTTGGATACAACTTGTAGCTCCATTCTAGACTCGTTTGAAGCTGAAAACAATTTACAGCTTCATTTTCGGTTGTTTAAAATTAGAATCAACTTTTAGTTTCATTCTTGACTCGTTTAAGCCTGGAAACAACTTGTTGCTTCATTATTGGCTAGATTGAAGTTGGAAACAACTTGTACCTTCATTCCAGACTCGTTTGAAGTTGAAAACAACTTGTAGCTTCATTTTCGGTTGTTTAAAATTAGAATCAACTTTTAGTTTCATTCTTGACTCGTTTCAGCCTGTAAACAACTTGTTGCTTCATTATTGGTTAGATCGAAGTTGGAAACAACTTGTAGCTTCATTCTAGACTCGTTTGAAGTGGAAAACACTTTGTAGTTTCATTCTTGACTCGTTTGAGCCCGGAAACAACTTGTTGCTTCATATTGGCTGGATTGAAGTTGGAAACGACTTGTAGCTTCATTCCAGACTCGTTCGAAGTTGAACACAACTTGTAGCTTCATTTTCGGTTGTCTAAAATTAGAATCAACTTGTAGTTTCATTCTTGACTCGTTTGAGCCTGTAAACAACTTGTTGCTTCATTATTGGTTAGATTGAAGTTGGAAACAACTTGTAGCTTCATTCTAGACTCGTTTGAAGTGGAAAACAATTTGTAGCTTCGTTTTCGGTTGTTTAAAATTAGAATCAACTTGTAGTTTCATTCTTGACTCGTTTGAGCCCAGAAACAACTTGTTGCTTCATTATTGGCTGGATTGAAGTTGGAAACAACATGTAGCTTCATTCCAGACTCGTTTGAAGTTGAAAACAACTTGTAGCTTCATTTTCAGTTGTTTAAAATTAGAATCAACTTGTAGTTTCATTCTTGACTCGTTTGAGCCTGTAAACAACTTGTTGCTTCATTACTGGCTGGATTGAAGTTTGAAACAACTTGTAGCTTCATTCCAGACTCGTTTGAAGTTGAACACAACTTGTAGCTTCATTTTCGGTTGTTTAAAATTGGAATCAACTTGTAGTTTCATTCTTGACTCGTTTGAGCCTGTAAACAACTTGTTGCTTCATTACTGGCTGGATTGAAGTTTGAAACAACTTGTAGCTTCATTCCAGACTCGTTTAAAGTTGACCACAACTTGTAGCTTCATTTTCGGTTGTTTAAAATTGGAATCAACTTGTAGTTTCATTCTTGACTCGTTTGAGCCTGTAAACAACTTGTTGCTTCATTACTGGCTGGATTGAAGTTTGAAACAACTTGTAGCTTCATTCCAGACTCGTTTGAAGTTGAACACAACTTGTAGCTTCATTTTCGGTTGTTTAAAATTGGAATCAACTTGTAGTTTCATTCTTGACTCGTTTGAGCCTGTAAACAACTTGTTGCTTCATTATTGGTTAGATTGAAGTTGGAAACAACTTGTAGCTTCATTCTAGACTCGTTTGAAGTGGAAAACAATTTGTAGCTTCATTTTCGGTTGTTTAAAATTAGAATCAACTTGTAGTTTCATTCTTGAATCGTTTGAGCCCGGAAACAACTTGCTGCTTCATTATTGGCTAGATTGAAGTTGGAAACAACTTGTAGCTTCATTCTAGACTCGTTTGAAGTGGAAAACAAATTGTAGCTTCATTTTCGGTTGTTTAAAATTAGAATCAACTTGTAGTTTCATTCTTGACTCGTTTGAGCCCGGAAACAACTTGTTGCTTCATTACTGGCTGGATTGAAGTTGGAAACAAAATGTAGCTTCATTACAGACTCGTTTGAAGTTGAAAACAACTTGTAGCTTCATTTTCAGTTGTTTAAAATTAGAATCAACTTGTAGTTTCCTTCTTGACTCGTTTGAGCCTGTAAACAACTTGTTGCTTCATTACTGGCTGGATTGAAGTTGGAAACAACTTGTAGCTTCATTCTAGACTCGTTTGAAGTGGAAAACAAATTGTAGGTTCATTTTCGGTTGTTTAAAATTAGAATCAACTTGTAGTTTCATTCTTGACTCGTTTGAGCCCGGAAACAACTTGTTGCTTCATTATTGGCTGGATTGAAGTTGGAAACAACATGTAGCTTCATGCCAGACTCGTTTGAAGTTGAAAACAACTTGTAGCTTCATTTTCAGTTGTTTAAAATTAGAATCAACTTGTAGTTTCATTCTTGACTCGTTTGAGCCTGTAAACAACTTGTTGCTTCATTACTGGCTGGATTGAAGTTGGAAACAACTTGTAGCTTCATTCCAGACTCGTTTGAAGTTGAACACAACTTGTAGCTTCATTTTCGGTTGTTTAAAATTGGAATCAACTTGTAGTTTCATTCTTGACTCGTTTGAGCCTGTAAACAACTTGTTGCTTCATTACTGGCTGGATTGAAGTTTGAAACAACTTGTAGCTTCATTCCAGACTCGTTTGAAGTTGAACACAACTTGTAGCTTCATTTTCGGTTGTTTAAAATTGGAATCAACTTGTAGTTTCATTCTTGACTCGTTTGAGCCTGTAAACAACTTGTTGCTTCATTATTGATTAGATTGAAGTTGGAAACAACTTGTAGCTTCATTCTAGACTCGTTTGAAGTGGAAAACAATTTGTAGCTTCATTTTCGGTTGTTTAAAATTAGAATCAACTTGTAGTTTCATTCTTGAATCGTTTGAGCCCGGAAACAACTTGCTGCTTCATTATTGGCTAGATTGAAGTTGGAAACAACTTTTAGCTTCATTCTAGACTCGTTTGAAGTGGAAAACAAATTGTAGCTTCATTTTCGGTTGTTTAAAATTAGAATCAACTTGTAGTTTCATTCTTGACTCGTTTGAGCCCGGAAACAACTTGTTGCTTCATTACTGGCTGGATTGAAGTTGGAAACAAAATGTAGCTTCATTACAGACTCGTTTGAAGTTGAAAACAACTTGTAGCTTCATTTTCAGTTGTTTAAAATTAGAATCAACTTGTAGTTTCCTTCTTGACTCGTTTGAGCCTGTAAACAACTTGTTGCTTCATTACTGGCTGGATTGAAGTTGGAAACAACTTGTAGCTTCATTCTAGACTCGTTTGAAGTGGAAAACAAATTGTAGGTTCATTTTCGGTTGTTTAAAATTAGAATCAACTTGTAGTTTCATTCTTGACTCGTTTGAGCCCGGAAACAACTTGTTGCTTCATTATTGGCTGGATTGAAGTTGGAAACAACATGTAGCTTCATGCCAGACTCGTTTGAAGTTGAAAACAACTTGTAGCTTCATTTTCAGTTGTTTAAAATTAGAATCAACTTGTAGTTTCTTCTTGACTCGTTTGAGCCTGTAAAAAACTTGTTGCTTCATTATTGGCTAGATTGAAGTTGGATACAACTTGTAGCTCCATTCTAGACTCGTTTGAAGCTGAAAACAATTTACAGCTTCATTTTCGGTTGTTTAAAATTAGAATCAACTTTTAGTTTCATTCTTGACTCGTTTAAGCCTGGAAACAACTTGTTGCTTCATTATTGGCTAGATTGAAGTTGGAAACAACTTGTACCTTCATTCCAGACTCGTTTGAAGTTGAAAACAACTTGTAGCTTCATTTTCGGTTGTTTAAAATTAGAATCAACTTTTAGTTTCATTCTTGACTCGTTTCAGCCTGTAAACAACTTGTTGCTTCATTATTGGTTAGATCGAAGTTGGAAACAACTTGTAGCTTCATTCTAGACTCGTTTGAAGTGGAAAACACTTTGTAGTTTCATTCTTGACTCGTTTGAGCCCGGAAACAACTTGTTGCTTCATTATTGGCTGGATTGAAGTTGGAAACGACTTGTAGCTTCATTCCAGACTCGTTCGAAGTTGAACACAACTTGTAGCTTCATTTTCGGTTGTCTAAAATTAGAATCAACTTGTAGTTTCATTCTTGACTCGTTTGAGCCTGTAAACAACTTGTTGCTTCATTATTGGTTAGATTGAAGTTGGAAACAACTTGTAGCTTCATTCTAGACTCGTTTGAAGTGGAAAACAATTTGTAGCTTCGTTTTCGGTTGTTTAAAATTAGAATCAACTTGTAGTTTCATTCTTGACTCGTTTGAGCCCAGAAACAACTTGTTGCTTCATTATTGGCTGGATTGAAGTTGGAAACAACATGTAGCTTCATTCCAGACTCGTTTGAAGTTGAAAACAACTTGTAGCTTCATTTTCAGTTGTTTAAAATTAGAATCAACTTGTAGTTTCATTCTTGACTCGTTTGAGCCTGTAAACAACTTGTTGCTTCATTACTGGCTGGATTGAAGTTTGAAACAACTTGTAGCTTCATTCCAGACTCGTTTGAAGTTGAACACAACTTGTAGCTTCATTTTCGGTTGTTTAAAATTGGAATCAACTTGTAGTTTCATTCTTGACTCGTTTGAGCCTGTAAACAACTTGTTGCTTCATTACTGGCTGGATTGAAGTTTGAAACAACTTGTAGCTTCATTCCAGACTCGTTTAAAGTTGACCACAACTTGTAGCTTCATTTTCGGTTGTTTAAAATTGGAATCAACTTGTAGTTTCATTCTTGACTCGTTTGAGCCTGTAAACAACTTGTTGCTTCATTACTGGCTGGATTGAAGTTTGAAACAACTTGTAGCTTCATTCCAGACTCGTTTGAAGTTGAACACAACTTGTAGCTTCATTTTCGGTTGTTTAAAATTGGAATCAACTTGTAGTTTCATTCTTGACTCGTTTGAGCCTGTAAACAACTTGTTGCTTCATTATTGGTTAGATTGAAGTTGGAAACAACTTGTAGCTTCATTCTAGACTCGTTTGAAGTGGAAAACAATTTGTAGCTTCATTTTCGGTTGTTTAAAATTAGAATCAACTTGTAGTTTCATTCTTGAATCGTTTGAGCCCGGAAACAACTTGCTGCTTCATTATTGGCTAGATTGAAGTTGGAAACAACTTGTAGCTTCATTCTAGACTCGTTTGAAGTGGAAAACAAATTGTAGCTTCATTTTCGGTTGTTTAAAATTAGAATCAACTTGTAGTTTCATTCTTGACTCGTTTGAGCCCGGAAACAACTTGTTGCTTCATTACTGGCTGGATTGAAGTTGGAAACAAAATGTAGCTTCATTACAGACTCGTTTGAAGTTGAAAACAACTTGTAGCTTCATTTTCAGTTGTTTAAAATTAGAATCAACTTGTAGTTTCCTTCTTGACTCGTTTGAGCCTGTAAACAACTTGTTGCTTCATTACTGGCTGGATTGAAGTTGGAAACAACTTGTAGCTTCATTCTAGACTCGTTTGAAGTGGAAAACAAATTGTAGGTTCATTTTCGGTTGTTTAAAATTAGAATCAACTTGTAGTTTCATTCTTGACTCGTTTGAGCCCGGAAACAACTTGTTGCTTCATTATTGGCTGGATTGAAGTTGGAAACAACATGTAGCTTCATGCCAGACTCGTTTGAAGTTGAAAACAACTTGTAGCTTCATTTTCAGTTGTTTAAAATTAGAATCAACTTGTAGTTTCATTCTTGACTCGTTTGAGCCTGTAAAAAACTTGTTGCTTCATTATTGGCTAGATTGAAGTTGGATACAACTTGTAGCTCCATTCTAGACTCGTTTGAAGCTGAAAACAATTTACAGCTTCATTTTCGGTTGTTTAAAATTAGAATCAACTTTTAGTTTCATTCTTGACTCGTTTAAGCCTGGAAACAACTTGTTGCTTCATTATTGGCTAGATTGAAGTTGGAAACAACTTGTACCTTCATTCCAGACTCGTTTGAAGTTGAAAACAACTTGTAGCTTCATTTTCGGTTGTTTAAAATTAGAATCAACTTTTAGTTTCATTCTTGACTCGTTTCAGCCTGTAAACAACTTGTTGCTTCATTATTGGTTAGATCGAAGTTGGAAACAACTTGTAGCTTCATTCTAGACTCGTTTGAAGTGGAAAACACTTTGTAGTTTCATTCTTGACTCGTTTGAGCCCGGAAACAACTTGTTTCTTCATTATTGGCTGGATTGAAGTTGGAAACGACTTGTAGCTTCATTCCAGACTCGTTTGAAGTCGAACACAACTTGTAGCTTCATTTTCGGTTGTCTAAAATTAGAATCAACTTGTAGTTTCATTCTTGACTCGTTTGAGCCTGTAAACAACTTGTTGCTTCATTATTGGTTAGATTGAAGTTGGAAACAACTTGTAGCTTCATTCTAGACTCGTTTGAAGTGGAAAACAATTTGTAGCTTCGTTTTCGGTTGTTTAAAATTAGAATCAACTTGTAGTTTCATTCTTGACTCGTTTGAGCCCAGAAACAACTTGTTGCTTCATTATTGGCTGGATTGAAGTTGGAAACAACAAGTAGCTTCATTCCAGACTCGTTTGAAGTTGAAAACAACTTGTAGCTTCATTTTCAGTTGTTTAAAATTAGAATCAACTTGTAGTTTCATTCTTGACTCGTTTGAGCCTGTAAACAACTTGTTGCTTCATTACTGGCTGGATTGAAGTTTGAAACAACTTGTAGCTTCATTCCAGACTCGTTTGAAGTTGAACACAACTTGTAGCTTCATTTTCGGTTGTTTAAAATTGGAATCAACTTGTAGTTTCATTCTTGACTCGTTTGAGCCTGTAAACAACTTGTTGCTTCATTACTGGCTGGATTGAAGTTTGAAACAACTTGTAGCTTCATTCCAGACTCGTTTAAAGTTGAACACAACTTGTAGCTTCATTTTCGGTTGTTTAAAATTGGAATCAACTTGTAGTTTCATTCTTGACTCGTTTGAGCCTGTAAACAACTTGTTGCTTCATTACTGGCTGGATTGAAGTTTGAAACAACTTGTAGCTTCATTCCAGACTCGTTTGAAGTTGAACACAACTTGTAGCTTCATTTTCGGTTGTTTAAAATTGGAATCAACTTGTAGTTTCATTCTTGACTCGTTTGAGCCTGTAAACAACTTGTTGCTTCATTATTGGTTAGATTGAAGTTGGAAACAACTTGTAGCTTCATTCTAGACTCGTTTGAAGTGGAAAACAATTTGTAGCTTCATTTTCGGTTGTTTAAAATTAGAATCAACTTGTAGTTTCATTCTTGAATCGTTTGAGCCCGGAAACAACTTGCTGCTTCATTATTGGCTAGATTGAAGTTGGAAACAACTTGTACCTTCATTCTAGACTCGTTTGAAGTGGAAAACAAATTGTAGCTTCATTTTCGGTTGTTTAAAATTAGAATCAACTTGTAGTTTCATTCTTGACTCGTTTGAGCCCGGAAACAACTTGCTGCTTCATTATTGGCTAGATTGAAGTTGGAAACAACTTGTAGCTTCATTCCACACTCGTTTGAAGTTCAAAACAACTTGTAGCTTCATTTTTGGTTGTTTAAAATTAGAATCAACTTTTAGTTTCATTCTTGACTCGTTTCAGCCTGTAAACAACTTGTTGCTTCATTATTGGCTAGACCGAAGTTGGAAACAACTTGTAGCTTCATTCTAGACTCGTTTGAAGTTGAAAACAATTTGTAGTTTCATTCTTGACTCGTTTGAGCCCGGAAACAACTTGTTGCTTCATTACTGGCTGGATTGAAGTTGGAAACAACATGTAGCTTCATTACAGACTCGTTTGAAGTTGAAAACAACTTTTGGCTTCATTTTCAGTTGTTTAAAATTAGAATCAACTTGTAGTTTCCTTCTTGACTCGTTTGAGCCTGTAAACAACTTGTTGCTTCATTACTGGCTGGATTGAAGTTGGAAACAACTTGTAGCTTCATTCTAGACTCGTTTGAAGTGGAAAACAAATTGTAGGTTCATTTTCGGTTGTTTAAAATTAGAATCAACTTGTAGTTTCATTCTTGACTCGTTTGAGCCCGGAAACAACTTGTTGCTTCATTATTGGCTGTATTGAAGTTGGAAACAACATGTAGCTTCATGCCAGACTCGTTTGAAGTTGAAAACAACTTGTAGCTTCATTTTCAGTTGTTTAAAATTAGAATCAACTTGTAGTTTCATTCTTGACTCGTTTGAGCCTGTAAAAAACTTGTTGCTTCATTATTGGCTAGATTGAAGTTGGATACAACTTGTAGCTCCATTCTAGACTCGTTTGAAGCTGAAAACAATTTACAGCTTCATTTTCGGTTGTTTAAAATTAGAATCAACTTTTAGTTTCATTCTTGACTCGTTTAAGCCTGGAAACAACTTGTTGCTTCATTATTGGCTAGATTGAAGTTGGAAACAACTTGTACCTTCATTCCAGACTCGTTTGAAGTTGAAAACAACTTGTAGCTTCATTTTCGGTTGTTTAAAATTAGAATCAACTTTTAGTTTCATTCTTGACTCGTTTCAGCCTGTAAACAACTTGTTGCTTCATTATTGGTTAGATCGAAGTTGGAAACAACTTGTAGCTTCATTCTAGACTCGTTTGACGTTGAAAACAATTTGTAGTTTTATTCTTGACTCGTTTGAGCCCGGAAACAACTTGTTGCTTCATTATTGGCTGGATTGAAGTTGGAAACGACTTGTAGCTTCATTCCAGACTCGTTCGAAGTTGAACACAACTTGTAGCTTCATTTTCGGTTGTTTAAAATTAGAATCAACTTGTAGTTTCATTCTTGACTCGTTTGAGCCTGTAAACAACTTGTTGCTTCATTATTGGTTAGATTGAAGTTGGAAACAACTTGTAGCTTCATTCTAGACTCGTTTGAAGTGGAAAACAATTTGTAGCTTCATTTTCGGTTGTTTAAAATTAGAATCAACTTGTAGTTTCATTCTTGACTCGTTTGAGCCCGGAAACAACTTGTTGCTTCATTATTGGCTGGATTGAAGTTGGAAACAACATGTAGCTTCATTCCAGACTCGTTTGAAGTTGAAAACAACTTGTAGCTTCATTTTCCGTTGTTTAAAATTAGAATCAACTTGTAGTTTCATTCTTGACTCGTTTGAGCCTGTAAACAACTTGTTGCTTCATTATTGGCTAGATTCAAGTTGGATACAACTTGTAACTTCATTCTAGACTCGTTTGAAGTTGAAAACAAGTTGTAACTTCATTTTCGGTTGTTTAAAATTAGAATCAACTTGTAGTTTCATTATTGACTCGTTTGAGCCCGGAAACAACTTGTTGCTTCATTATTGGTTGGATTGAAGTTGGAAACAAAATGTAGCTTCATTACAGACTCGTTTGAAGTTGAAAACAACTTGTAGCTTCATTTTCAGTTGTTTAAAATTAGAATCAACTTGTAGTTTCCTTCTTGACTCGTTTGAGCCTGTAAACAACTTGTTGCTTCATTACTGGCTGGATTGAAGTTGGAAACAACTTGTAGCTTCATTCTAGACTCGTTTGAAGTGGAAAACAAATTGTAGGTTCATTTTCGGTTGTTTAAAATTAGAATCAACTTGTAGTTTCATTCTTGACTCGTTTGAGCCCGGAAACAACTTGTTGCTTCATTATTGGCTGGATTGAAGTTGGAAACAACATGTAGCTTCATGCCAGACTCGTTTGAAGTTGAAAACAACTTGTAGCTTCATTTTCAGTTGTTTAAAATTAGAATCAACTTGTAGTTTCATTCTTGACTCGTTTGAGCCTGTAAAAAACTTGTTGCTTCATTATTGGCTAGATTGAAGTTGGATACAACTTGTAGCTCCATTCTAGACTCGTTTGAAGCTGAAAACAATTTACAGCTTCATTTTCGGTTGTTTAAAATTAGAATCAACTTTTAGTTTCATTCTTGACTCGTTTAAGCCTGGAAACAACTTGTTGCTTCATTATTGGCTAGATTGAAGTTGGAAACAACTTGTACCTTCATTCCAGACTCGTTTGAAGTTGAAAACAACTTGTAGCTTCATTTTCGGTTGTTTAAAATTAGAATCAACTTTTAGTTTCATTCTTGACTCGTTTCAGCCTGTAAACAACTTGTTGCTTCATTATTGGTTAGATCGAAGTTGGAAACAACTTGTAGCTTCATTCTAGACTCGTTTGAAGTGGAAAACAAATTGTAGCTTCATTTTCGGTTGTTTAAAATTAGAATCAACTTGTAGTTTCATTCTTGACTCGTTTGAGCCTGTAAAAAACTTGTTGCTTCATTATTGGCTAGATTGAAGTTGGATACAACTTGTAGCTCCATTCTAGACTCGTTTGAAGCTGAAAACAATTTACAGCTTCATTTTCGGTTGTTTAAAATTAGAATCAACTTTTAGTTTCATTCTTGACTCGTTTAAGCCTGGAAACAACTTGTTGCTTCATTATTGGCTAGATTGAAGTTGGAAACAACTTGTACCTTCATTCCAGACTCGTTTGAAGTTGAAAACAACTTGTAGCTTCATTTTCGGTTGTTTAAAATTAGAATCAACTTTTAGTTTCATTCTTGACTCGTTTCAGCCTGTAAACAACTTGTTGCTTCATTATTGGTTAGATCGAAGTTGGAAACAACTTGTAGCTTCATTCTAGACTCGTTTGACGTTGAAAACAATTTGTAGTTTTATTCTTGACTCGTTTGAGCCCGGAAACAACTTGTTGCTTCATTATTGGCTGGATTGAAGTTGGAAACGACTTGTAGCTTCATTCCAGACTCGTTCGAAGTTGAACACAACTTGTAGCTTCATTTTCGGTTGTTTAAAATTAGAATCAACTTGTAGTTTCATTCTTGACTCGTTTGAGCCTGTAAACAACTTGTTGCTTCATTATTGGTTAGATTGAAGTTGGAAACAACTTGTAGCTTCATTCTAGACTCGTTTGAAGTGGAAAACAATTTGTAGCTTCATTTTCGGTTGTTTAAAATTAGAATCAACTTGTAGTTTCATTCTTGACTCGTTTGAGCCCGGAAACAACTTGTTGCTTCATTATTGGCTGGATTGAAGTTGGAAACAACATGTAGCTTCATTCCAGACTCGTTTGAAGTTGAAAACAACTTGTAGCTTCATTTTCCGTTGTTTAAAATTAGAATCAACTTGTAGTTTCATTCTTGACTCGTTTGAGCCTGTAAACAACTTGTTGCTTCATTATTGGCTAGATTCAAGTTGGATACAACTTGTAACTTCATTCTAGACTCGTTTGAAGTTGAAAACAAGTTGTAACTTCATTTTCGGTTGTTTAAAATTAGAATCAACTTGTAGTTTCATTATTGACTCGTTTGAGCCCGGAAACAACTTGTTGCTTCATTATTGGTTGGATTGAAGTTGGAAACAAAATGTAGCTTCATTACAGACTCGTTTGAAGTTGAAAACAACTTGTAGCTTCATTTTCAGTTGTTTAAAATTAGAATCAACTTGTAGTTTCCTTCTTGACTCGTTTGAGCCTGTAAACAACTTGTTGCTTCATTACTGGCTGGATTGAAGTTGGAAACAACTTGTAGCTTCATTCTAGACTCGTTTGAAGTGGAAAACAAATTGTAGGTTCATTTTCGGTTGTTTAAAATTAGAATCAACTTGTAGTTTCATTCTTGACTCGTTTGAGCCCGGAAACAACTTGTTGCTTCATTATTGGCTGGATTGAAGTTGGAAACAACATGTAGCTTCATGCCAGACTCGTTTGAAGTTGAAAACAACTTGTAGCTTCATTTTCAGTTGTTTAAAATTAGAATCAACTTGTAGTTTCATTCTTGACTCGTTTGAGCCTGTAAAAAACTTGTTGCTTCATTATTGGCTAGATTGAAGTTGGATACAACTTGTAGCTCCATTCTAGACTCGTTTGAAGCTGAAAACAATTTACAGCTTCATTTTCGGTTGTTTAAAATTAGAATCAACTTTTAGTTTCATTCTTGACTCGTTTAAGCCTGGAAACAACTTGTTGCTTCATTATTGGCTAGATTGAAGTTGGAAACAACTTGTACCTTCATTCCAGACTCGTTTGAAGTTGAAAACAACTTGTAGCTTCATTTTCGGTTGTTTAAAATTAGAATCAACTTTTAGTTTCATTCTTGACTCGTTTCAGCCTGTAAACAACTTGTTGCTTCATTATTGGTTAGATCGAAGTTGGAAACAACTTGTAGCTTCATTCTAGACTCGTTTGAAGTGGAAAACACTTTGTAGTTTCATTCTTGACTCGTTTGAGCCCGGAAACAACTTGTTTCTTCATTATTGGCTGGATTGAAGTTGGAAACGACTTGTAGCTTCATTCCAGACTCGTTTGAAGTTGAACACAACTTGTAGCTTCATTTTCGGTTGTCTAAAATTAGAATCAACTTGTAGTTTCATTCTTGACTCGTTTGAGCCTGTAAACAACTTGTTGCTTCATTATTGGTTAGATTGAAGTTGGAAACAACTTGTAGCTTCATTCTAGACTCGTTTGAAGTGGAAAACAATTTGTAGCTTCGTTTTCGGTTGTTTAAAATTAGAATCAACTTGTAGTTTCATTCTTGACTCGTTTGAGCCCAGAAACAACTTGTTGCTTCATTATTGGCTGGATTGAAGTTGGAAACAACATGTAGCTTCATTCCAGACTCGTTTGAAGTTGAAAACAACTTGTAGCTTCATTTTTAGTTGTTTAAAATTAGAATCAACTTGTAGTTTCATTCTTGACTCGTTTGAGCCTGTAAACAACTTGTTGCTTCATTACTGGCTGGATTGAAGTTTGAAACAACTTGTAGCTTCATTCCAGACTCGTTTGAAGTTGAACACAACTTGTAGCTTCATTTTCGGTTGTTTAAAATTGGAATCAACTTGTAGTTTCATTCTTGACTCGTTTGAGCCTGTAAACAACTTGTTGCTTCATTACTGGCTGGATTGAAGTTTGAAACAACTTGTAGCTTCATTCCAGACTCGTTTAAAGTTGAACACAACTTGTAGCTTCATTTTCGGTTGTTTAAAATTGGAATCAACTTGTAGTTTCATTCTTGACTCATTTGAGCCTGTAAACAACTTGTTGCTTCATTACTGGCTGGATTGAAGTTTGAAACAACTTGTAGCTTCATTCCAGACTCGTTTGAAGTTGAACACAACTTGTAGCTTCATTTTCGGTTGTTTAAAATTGGAATCAACTTGTAGTTTCATTCTTGACTCGTTTGAGCCTGTAAACAACTTGTTGCTTCATTATTGGTTAGATTGAAGTTGGAAACAACTTGTAGCTTCATTCTAGACTCGTTTGAAGTGGAAAACAATTTGTAGCTTCATTTTCGGTTGTTTAAAATTAGAATCAACTTGTAGTTTCATTCTTGAATCGTTTGAGCCCGGAAACAACTTGCTGCTTCATTATTGGCTAGATTGAAGTTGGAAACAACTTGTACCTTCATTCTAGACTCGTTTGAAGTGGAAAACAAATTGTAGCTTCATTTTCGGTTGTTTAAAATTAGAATCAACTTGTAGTTTCATTCTTGACTCGTTTGAGCCCGGAAACAACTTGCTGCTTCATTATTGGCTAGATTGAAGTTGGAAACAACTTGTAGCTTCATTCCAAACTCGTTTGAAGTTGAAAACAACTTGTAGCTTCATTTTTGGTTGTTTAAAATTAGAATCAACTTTTAGTTTCATTCTTGACTCGTTTCAGCCTGTAAACAACTTGTTGCTTCATTATTGGCTAGACCGAAGTTGGAAACAACTTGTAGCTTCATTCTAGACTCGTTTGAAGTTGAAAACAATTTGTAGTTTCATTCTTGACTCGTTTGAGCCCGGAAACAACTTGTTGCTTCATTACTGGCTGGATTGAAGTTGGAAACAACATGTAGCTTCATTACAGACTCGTTTGAAGTTGAAAACAACTTTTGGCTTCATTTTCAGTTGTTTAAAATTAGAATCAACTTGTAGTTTCCTTCTTGACTCGTTTGAGCCTGTAAACAACTTGTTGCTTCATTACTGGCTGGATTGAAGTTGGAAACAACTTGTAGCTTCATTCTAGACTCGTTTGAAGTGGAAAACAAATTGTAGGTTCATTTTCGGTTGTTTAAAATTAGAATCAACTTGTAGTTTCATTCTTGACTCGTTTGAGCCCGGAAACAACTTGTTGCTTCATTATTGGCTGGATTGAAGTTGGAAACAACATGTAGCTTCATGCCAGACTCGTTTGAAGTTGAAAACAACTTGTAGCTTCATTTTCAGTTGTTTAAAATTAGAATCAACTTGTAGTTTCATTCTTGACTCGTTTGAGCCTGTAAAAAACTTGTTGCTTCATTATTGGCTAGATTGAAGTTGGATACAACTTGTAGCTCCATTCTAGACTCGTTTGAAGCTGAAAACAATTTACAGCTTCATTTTCGGTTGTTTAAAATTAGAATCAACTTTAGTTTCATTCTTGACTCGTTTAAGCCTGGAAACAACTTGTTGCTTCATTATTGGCTAGATTGAAGTTGGAAACAACTTGTACCTTCATTCCAGACTCGTTTGAAGTTGAAAACAACTTGTAGCTTCATTTTCGGTTGTTTAAAATTAGAATCAACTTTTAGTTTCATTCTTGACTCGTTTCAGCCTGTAAACAACTTGTTGCTTCATTATTGGTTAGATCGAAGTTGGAAACAACTTGTAGCTTCATTCTAGACTCGTTTGACGTTGAAAACAGTTTGTAGTTTTATTCTTGACTCGTTGAGCCCGGAAACAACTTGTTGCTTCATTATTGGCTGGATTGAAGTTGGAAACGACTTGTAGCTTCATTCCAGACTCGTTCGAAGTTGAACACAACTTGTAGCTTCATTTTCGGTTGTTTAAAATTAGAATCAACTTGTAGTTTCATTCTTGACTCGTTTGAGCCTGTAAACAACTTTTTGCTTCATTATTGGTTAGATTGAAGTTGGAAACAACTTGTAGCTTCATTCTAGACTCGTTTGAAGTGGAAAACAATTTGTAGCTTCATTTTCGGTTGTTTAAAATTAGAATCAACTTGTAGTTTCATTCTTGACTCGTTTGAGCCCGGAAACAACTTGTTGCTTCATTATTGGCTGGATTGAAGTTGGAAACAACATGTAGCTTCATTCCAGACTCGTTTGAAGTTGAAAACAACTTGTAGCTTCATTTTCCGTTGTTTAAAATTAGAATCAACTTGTAGTTTCATTCTTGACTCGTTTGAGCCTGTAAACAACTTGTTGCTTCATTATTGGCTAGATTTAAGTTGGATACAACTTGTAACTTCATTCTAGACTCGTTTGAAGTTGAAAACAAGTTGTAACTTCATTTTCGGTTGTTTAAAATTAGAATCAACTTGTAGTTTCATTCTTGACTCGTTTGAGCCCGGAAACAACTTGTTGCTTCATTATTGGTTGGATTGAAGTTGGAAACAACATGTAGCTTCATTCCAGACTCGTTAGAAGTTGAAAACAACTTGTAGCTTCATTTTCAGTTGTTTAAAATTAGAATCAACTTGTAGTTTCATTCTTGAATCGTTTGAGCCCGGAAACAACTTGTTGCTTCATTATTGGCTGGATTGAAGTTGGAAACAACATGTAGCTTCATTCCAGACTCGTTTTAAGTTGAAAACAACTTGTAGCTTCATTTTCAGTTGTTTAAAATTAGAATCAACTTGTAGTTTCATTCTTGACTCGTTTGAGCCTGTAAACAACTTGTTGCTTCATTACTGGCTGGATCGAAGTTGGCAACAACTTGTAGCTTCATTCTAGACTCGTTTGAAGTGGAAAACACTTTGTAGTTTCATTCTTGACTCGTTTGAGCCCGGAAACAACTTGTTGCTTCATTATTGGCTGGATTGAAGTTGGAAACGACTTGTAGCTTCATTCCAGACTCGTTAGAAGTTGAAAACAACTTGTAGCTTCATTTTCAGTTGTTTAAAATTAGAATCAACTTGTAGTTTCATTCTTGAATCGTTTGAGCCCGGAAACAACTTGTTGCTTCATTATTGGCTGGATTGAAGTTGGAAACAACATGTAGCTTCATTCCAGACTCGTTTTAAGTTGAAAACAACTTGTAGCTTCATTTTCAGTTGTTTAAAATTAGAATCAACTTGTAGTTTCATTCTTGACTCGTTTGAGCCTGTAAACAACTTGTTGCTTCATTACTGGCTGGATCGAAGTTGGCAACAACTTGTAGCTTCATTCTAGACTCGTTTGAAGTGGAAAACACTTTGTAGTTTCATTCTTGACTCGTTTGAGCCCGGAAACAACTTGTTGCTTCATTATTGGCTGGATTGAAGTTGGAAACGACTTGTAGCTTCATTCCAGACTCGTTTGAAGTTGAACACAACTTGTAACGTCATTTTCAGTTGTTTAAAATTAGAATCAACTTGTAGTTTCATTTTTGACTCGTTTGAGCCTGTAAACAACTTGTTGCTTCATTATTGGTTAGATTGAAGTTGGAAACAACTTGTAGCTTCATTCTAGACTCGTTTGAAATGGAAAACAATTTGTAACTTCATTTTCGGTTGTTTAAAATTAGAGTCAACTTGTAGTTTCATTTTTGAATCGTTTGAGCCCCGAAACAACTTTTTGCTTCATTATTGGTTGGATTGAAGTTGGAAACAACATTTAGCTTCATTGCAAACTCGTTTGAAGTTGAAAACAACTTTTAGCTTCATTTTCAGTTGTTTAAAATTAGAATCAACTTGTAGTTTCATTCTTGACTCGTTTGAGCCTGTAAACAACTTGTTGCTTCATCATTGGCTAGATTGAAGTTGGATACAACTTGTAGCTTCATTCTAGACTCATTTGAAGTTAAAAATAATTTGTAGCTTCATTTTCGGTTGTTTAAAATTAAAATCAACTTGTAGTTTCATTCTTGACTCGTTTGAGCCGGGAGACAACTTGTTGCTTCATTACTGGCTGGATTGAAGTTGGAAACAACATGTAGCTTCATTACAGACTCGTTTGAAGTTGAAAACAACTTGAAGCTTCATTTTCAGTTGTTTAAAATTAGAATCAACTTGTAGTTTCATTCTTGACTCGGTTGAGCCTGTAAACAACTTGTTGCTTCATTACTGGCTGGATTGAAGTTGGAAACAATTTGTAGCTTCATTCCAGACTCGTTTGAAGTTGAACACAACTTGTAGCTTCATTTTCGGTTGTTTAAAATTGGAATCAACTTGTAGTTTCATTCTTGACTCGTTTGAGCCTGTAAACAACTTGTTGCTTCATTATTGGTTAGATTGAAGTTGGAAACAACTTGTAGCTTCATTCTAGACTCGTTTGAAGTGGAAAACAATTTGTAGCTTCATTTTCAGTTGTTTAAAATTAGAATCAACTTGTAGTTTCATTCTTGACTCGTTTGAGCCCGGAAACAACTTGTTGCTTCATTACTGGCTGGATTGAAGTTGGAAACAACATGTAGCTTCATTACAGACTCGTTTGAAGTTGAAAACAACTTGAAGCTTCATTTTCAGTTGTTTAAAATTAGAATCAACTTGTAGTTTCATTCTTGACTCGGTTGAGCCTGTAAACAACTTGTTACTTCATTTCGGGCTGGATTGAAGTTGGAAACAACTTGTAGCTTCATTCCAGACTCGTTTGAAGTTGAACACAACTTGTAGCTTCATTTTCGGTTGTTTAAAATTGGAATCAACTTGTAGTTTCATTCTTGACTCGTTTGAGCCTGTAAACAACTTGTTGCTTCATTATTGGTTAGATTGAAGTTGGAAACAACTTGTAGCTTCATTC
Organism: Daucus carota subsp. sativus; assembly: GCF_001625215.2. Lineage (NCBI taxonomy): Eukaryota > Viridiplantae > Streptophyta > Magnoliopsida > Apiales > Apiaceae > Daucus > Daucus carota. Next base: position 17,389,611 of record NC_030387.2, on the reverse strand, counting down.
TAGACTCGTTTGAAGTGGAAAACAATTTGTAGCTTCATTTTCAGTTGTTTAAAATTAGAATCAACTTGTAGTTTCATTCTTGAATCGTTTGAGCCCGGAAACAACTTGTTGCTTCATTATTGGTTAGATTGAAGTTGGAAACAACTTGTAGCTTCATTCTAGACTCGTTTGAAGTGGAAAACAAATTGTAGCTTCATTTTCGGTTTTTTAAAATTAGAATCAACTTGTAGTTTCATTCTTGACTCGTTTGAGCCCGGAAACAACTTGTTGCTTCATTATTGGCTGGATTGAAGTTGGAAACAACATGTAGCTTCATTCCAGACTCGTTTGAAGTTGAAAACAACTTGTAGCTTCATTTTCAGTTGTTTAAAATTAGAATCAACTTGTAGTTTCATTCTTGACTCGTTTGAGCCTGTAAACAACTTGCTGCTTCATCATCGGCTAGATTGAAGTTGGATACAACTTGTAGCTTCATTCTAGACTCATTTGAAGTTGAAAACAATTTTTAGCTTCAGTTTTGGTTGTTTAAAATTAGAATCAACTTGTAGTTTCATTCTTGACTTGTTTGAGCCCGGAAACAACTTGTTGTTTCATAATTGGCTGGATTGAAGTTGGAAACGACTTGTATCTTCATTCCAGATCGTTTGAAGTTGAACACAACTTGTAACTTCATTTTCGGTTGTTTAAAATTAGAATCAACTTGTAGTTTCATTCTTGACTCGTTTGAGCCTGTAAACAACTTGTTGCTTCATTATTGGCTAGATTGAAGTTGGAAACAACTTGTAGCTTCATTCTAGACTCGTGGGAAGTGGAAAACAAACTGTAGCTTCATTTTCGGTTGTTTAAAATTAGAATCAACTTGTTGTTTCATTCTTGACTCGTTTGAGCCCGGAAACAACTTGTTGCTTCATTACTGGCTGGATTGAAGTTGGAAACAACATGTAGCTTCAGTACAGACTCGTTTGAAGTTGAAAACAACTTGTAGCTTCATTTTGGGTTGTTTAAAATTAGAATCAACTTGTAGTTTCATTCTTGACTCGCTTGAGCCCGGAAACAACTTGTTGCTTCTTTATTGGCTGGATTGAAGTTGGAAACAACATGTAGCTTCATTCCAGACTCGTTTGAAGTTGAAAACAACTTGTAGCTTCATTTTCAGTTGTTTAAAATTAGAATCAACTTGTAGTTTCATTCTTGACTCGTTTGAGCCTGTAAACAACTTGTTGTTTCATTATTGGCTAGATTGAAGTTGGAAACAACTTGAAGCTTCATTCTAGACTCGTGGGAAGTGGAAAACAAATTGTAGCTTCATTTTCGGTTGTTTAAAATTAGAATCAACTTGTAGTTTCATTCTTGACTCGTTTGAGCCTGGAAACAACTTGTTGCTTCATTACTGGCTGGATTGAAGTTGGAAACAACATGTAGCTTCATTACAGACTCGTTTGAAGTTGAAAACAACTTGTAGCTTCATTTTCAGTTGTTTAAAATTAGAATCAACTTGTAGTTTCCTTCTTGACTCGTTTGAGCCTGTAAACAACTTGTTGCTTCATTACTAGCTGGATTGAAGTTGGAAACAACTTGTAGCTTCATTCGAGACTCGTTTGAAGTGGAAAACAAATTGTAGCTTCATTTTCGGTTGTTTAAAATTAGAATCAACTTGTAGTTTCATTCTTGACTCGTTTGAGCCCGGAAATAACTTGTTGCTTCATTATTGGCTGGATTGAAGTTGGAAACAACATGTAGCTTCATGCCAGACTCGTTTGAAGTTGAAAACAACTTGTAGCTTCATTTTCAGTTGTTTAAAATTAGAATCAACTTGTAGTTTCATTCTTGACTCGTTTGAGCCTGTAAAAAACTTGTTGCTTCATTATTGGCTAGATTGAAGTTGGATACAACTTGTAGCTCCATTCTAGACTCGTTTGAAGCTGAAAACAATTTGTAGCTTCATTTTCGGTTGTTTAAAATTAGAATCAACTTGTAGTTTCATTCTTGACTCGTTTGAGCCTGGAAACAACTTGTTGCTTCATTATTGGTTAGATTGAAGTTGGAAACAACTTGTAGCTTCATTCTAGACTCGTTTGAAGTGGAAAACAATTTGTAGCTTCATTTTCGGTTGTTTAAAATTAGAATCAACTTGTAGTTTCATTCTTGACTCGCTTGAGCCCGGAAACAACTTGTTGCTTCTTTATTGGCTGGATTGAAGTTGGAAACAACATGTAGCTTTCATTCCAGACTCGTTTGAAGTTGAAAACAACTTGTAGCTTCATTTTCAGTTGTTTAAAATTAGAATCAACTTGTAGTTTCCTTCTTGACTCGTTTGAGCCTGTAAACAACTTGTTGCTTCATTACTGGCTGGATTGAAGTTTGAAACAACTTGTAGCTTCATTCTAGACTCGTTTGAAGTGGAAAACAAATTGTAGCTTCATTTTCGGTTGTTTAAAATTAGAATCAACTTGTAGTTTCATTCTTGACTCGTTTGAGCCCGGAAACAACTTGTTGCTTCATTATTGGCTGGATTGATGTTGGAAACAACATGTAGCTTCATGCCAGACTCGTTTGAAGTTGAAAACAACTTGTAGCTTCATTTTCAGTTGTTTAAAATTAGAATCAACTTGTAGTTTAATTCTTGACTCGTTTGAGCCTGTAAAAACTTGCTGCTTCATTATTGGCTCGATTGAAGTTGGATACAACTTGTAGCTCCATTCTAGACTCGTTTGAAGCTGAAAACAATTTGTAGCTTCATTTTCGGTTGTTTAAAATTAGAATCAACTTGTAGTTTCAATATTGACTCGTTTGAGCCTGGAAACAACTTGTTGCTTCATTATTGGTTAGATTGAAGTTGGAAACAACTTGTAGCTTCATTCTAGACTCGTTTGAAGTGGAAAACAATTTGTAGCTTCATTTTTGGTTGTTTAAAATTAGAATCAACTTGTACTTTCATTCTTGACTCGCTTGAGCCCGGAAACAACTTGTTGCTTCTTTATTGGCTGGATTGAAGTTGGAAACAACATGTAGCTTCATTCCAGACTCGTTTGAAGTTGAAAACAACTTGTAGCTTCATTTTCAGTTGTTTAAAATTAGAATCAACTTGTAGTTTCATTCTTGACTCGTTTGAGCCTGTAAACAACTTGTTGCTTCATTATTGGCTAGATTGAAGTTGGAAACAACTTGAAGCTTCATTCTAGACTCGTGGGAAGTGGAAAACAAATTGTAGCTTCATTTTCGATTGTTTAAAATTAGAATCAACTTGTAGTTTCATTCTTGACTCGTTTGAGCCTGTAAACAACTTGTTGCTTCATTATTGGCTAGATTGAAGTTGGAAACAACTTGAAGCTTCATTACAGACTCGTTTGAAGTTGAAAACAACTTGTAGCTTCATTTTGAGTTGTTTAAAATTAGAATCAACTTGTAGTTTCCTTCTTGACTCGTTTGAGCCTGTAAACAACTTGTTGCTTCATTACTGGCTGGATTGAAGTTGGAAACAACTTGTAGCTTCATTCTAGACTCGTTTGAAGTGGAAAACAAACTGTAGCTTCATTTTCGGTTGTTTAAAATTAGAATCAACTTGTTGTCATTCTTGACTCGTTTGAGCCCGGAAAGAACTTGTTGCTTCATTACTGGCTGGATTGAAGTTGGAAACAACATGTAGCTTCATTACAGACTCGTTTTTTGAAGTTGAAAACAACCTGTAGCTTCATTTTCGTTGTTTAAACATTAGAATCAACTTGTAGTTTCCTTCTTGATCGTTTGAGCCTTGTAAACAACTGTGCTTCATTACTGGCTGGGATTGAAGTTGGAAACAACTTGTAGCTTCATTCTAGACTCGTTTGAAGTGGAAAACAAATGTAGCTTCTTTTCGGTTGTTTAAAATTAGAATCAACTTGTAGTTTCATTCTTGACGTTTGAGCCCGGGACACACATTGTTGCTTCATTATTGGATGGATTGAAGTTGGAAACAACATGTAGCTCATTCCAGACTCGTTTGAAGTTGAAAACAACTTGTAGCTTCATTTTCAGTTGTTTAAAATTAGAATCAACTTGTAGTTTCATTCTTGACTCGTTTGAGCCTGTAAACAACTTGTTGCTTCATTATTGGCTAGATTGAAGTTGGAAACAACTTGTAGCTTCATTCTAGACTCGTTTGAAGTTGAAAACAACTTGTAGCTTCATTTTCGGTTGTTTAAAATTAGAATCAACTTGTAGTTTCATTCTTGACTCGTTTGAGCCTGGAAACAACTTGTTGCTTCATTATTGGCTGATTGAAGTTGGAAACAACTTGTAGCTTCATTCCAGACTCGTTTGAAGTGAAAACAATTGTAGCTTCATTTTCGGTTGTTTAAAATTAGAATCAACTTGTAGTTTCATTCTTGACTCGTTTGAGCCCGGAAACAACTTGTTGCTTCATTATTGGCTGGATTGAAGTTGGAAACAACATGTAGCTTCATTCCAGACTCGTTTGAAGTTGAAAACAACTTGTAGCTTCATTTTCGGTTGTTTAAAATTAGAATCAACTTGTAGTTTCATTCTTGACTCGTTTGAGCCTGTAAACAACTTGTTGCTTCATTATTGGCTAGATTGAAGTTGGAAACAACTTGTAGCTTCATTCCAGACTCGTTTGAAGTTGAAAACAAATTGTAGCTTCATTTTCGGTTGTTTAAAATTAGAATCAACTTGTAGTTTCATTCTTGACTCGTTTGAGCCTGGAAACAACTTGTTGCTTCATTATTGGCTGGATTGAAGTTGGAAACAACATGTAGCTTCATTCCAGACTCGTTTGAAGTTGAAAACAACTTGTAGCTTCATTTTCAGTTGTTTAAAATTAGAATCAACTTGTAGTTTCATTCTTGACTCGTTTGAGCCTGTAAACAACTTGTTGCTTCATTATGGCTGGATTGAAGTTGGAAACAACTTGTAGCTTCATTCTAGACTCGTTTGAAGTGGAAAACAACTTGTAGCTTCATTTTCGGTTGTTTAAAATTAGAATCAACTTGTAGTTTCATTCTTGACTCGTTTGAGCCCGGAAACAACTTGTTGCTTCATTATTGGCTGGATTGAAGTTGGAAACAACATGTAGCTTCATTCCAGACTCGTTTGAAGTTGAAAACAACTTGTAGCTTCATTTTCAGTTGTTTAAAATTAGAATCAACTTGTAGTTTCATTCTTGACTCGTTTGAGCCTGGTAAACAACTTGTTGCTTCATTATTGGCTAGATTGAAGTTGGAAACAACTTGTAGCTTCATTCTAGACTCGTTTGAAGTTGAAAACAATTGTAGCTTCATTTTCGGTTGTTTAAAATTAGAATCAACTTGTAGTTTCATTCTTGACTCGTTTGAGCCTGGAAACAACTTGTTGCTTCATTATTGGCTAGATTGAAGTTGGAAACAACTTGTAGCTTCATTCTAGACTCGTTTGAAGTGGAAAACAATTTGTAGCTTCATTTTCGGTTGTTTAAAATTAGAATCAACTTGTAGTTTCATTCTTGACTCGTTTGAGCCCGGAAACAACTTGTTGCTTCATTATTGGCTGGATTGAAGTTGGAAACAACATGTAGCTTCATTCCAGACTCGTTTGAAGTTGAAAACAACTTGTAGCTTCATTTTCAGTTGTTTAAAATTAGAATCAACTTGTAGTTTCATTCTTGACTCGTTTGAGCCTGTAAACAACTTGTTGCTTCATTATTGGCTAGATTGAAGTTGGAAACAACTTGTAGCTTCATTCTAGACTCGTTTGAAGTGGAAAACAAATTGTAGCTTCATTTTCGGTTGTTTAAAATTAGAATCAACTTGTAGTTTCATTCTTGACTCGTTTGAGCCCGGAAACAACTTGTTGCTTCATTATTGGCTGGATTGAAGTTGGAAACAACATGTAGCTTCATTACAGACTCGTTTGAAGTTGAAAACAACTTGTAGCTTCATTTTCAGTTGTTTAAAATTAGAATCAACTTGTAGTTTCATTCTTGACTCGTTTGAGCCTGTAAACAACTTGTTGCTTCATTATTGGCTGGATTGAAGTTGGAAACAACTTGTAGCTTCATTCTAGACTCGTTTGAAGTGGAAAACAAATTGTAGCTTCATTTTCGGTTGTTTAAAATTAGAATCAACTCGTAGTTTCATTCTTGACTCGTTTGAGCCCGTAAACAACTTGTTGCTTCATTATTGGCTGGATTGAAGTTGGAAACAACATGTAGCTTCATTCCAGACTCGTTTGAAGTTGAAAACAACTTGTAGCTTCATTTTCGTTGTTTAAAATTAGAATCAACTTGTAGTTTCATTCTTGACTCGTTTGAGCCTGTAAACAACTTGTTGCTTCATTATTGGCTAGATTGAAGTTGGAAACAACTTGTAGCTTCATTCTAGACTCGTTTGAAGCTGAAAACAATTTGTAGCTTCATTTTCGGTTGTTTAAAATTAGAATCAACTTGTAGTTTCATTCTTGACTAGTTTGAGCCTGGAAACAACTTGTTGCTTCATTACTGGCTGGATTGAAGTTGAAAACAACATGTAGCTTCATTCAGACTCGTTTGAAGTTGAAAACAACTTGTAGCTTCATTTTCAGTTGTTTAAAATTAGAATCAACTTGTAGTTTCATTCTTGACTCGTTTGAGCCTGTAAACAACTTGTTGCTTCATTATTGGCTGGATTGAAGTTGGAAACAACTTGTAGCTTCATTCTAGACTCGTTTGAAGTGGAAAACAAATTGTAGCTTCATTTTCGGTTGTTTAAAATTAGAATCAACTTGTAGTTTCATTCTTGACTCGTTTGAGCCCGGAAACAACTTGTTGCTTCATTATTGGCTGGATTGAAGTTGGAAACAACTTGTAGCTTCATTCCAGACTCGTTTGAAGTTGAAAACAACTTGTAGCTTCATTTTCAGTTGTTTAAAATTAGAATCAACTTGTAGTTTCATTCTTGACTCGTTTGAGCCTGTAAACAACTTGTTGCTTCATTATTGGCTAGATTGAAGTTGGAAACAACTTGTAGCTTCATTCCAGACTCGTTTGAAGTTGAAAACAATTTGTAGCTTCATTTTCGGTTGTTTAAAATTAGAATCAACTTGTAGTTTCATTCTTGACTCGTTTGAGCCTGGAAACAACTTGTTGCTTCATTATTGGTTGGATTGAAGTTGGAAACAACTTGTAGCTTCATTCTAGACTCGTTTGAAGTGGAAAACAATTGTAGCTTCATTTTCGGTTGTTTAAAATTAGAATCAACTTGTAGTTTCATTCTTGACTCGTTTGAGCCCGGAAACAACTTGTTGCTTCATTATTGGCTGGATTGAAGTTGGAAACAACTGTAGCTTCATTCCAGACTCGTTTGAAGTTGAAAACAACTTGTAGCTTCATTTTCGGTTGTTTAAAATTAGAATCAACTTGTAGTTTCATTCTTGACTCGTTTGAGCCTGTAAACAACTTGTTGCTTCATTATTGGCTAGATTGAAGTTGGAAACAACTTGTAGCTTCATTCGACTCGTTTGAAGTGGAAAACAATTGTAGCTTCATTTTCGGTTGTTTAAAATTAGAATCAACTTGTAGTTTCATTCTTGACTCGTTTGAGCCCGGAAACAACTTGTTGCTTCATTATTGGCTGGATTGAAGTTGGAAACAACATGTAGCTTCATTCCAGACTCGTTTGAAGTTGAAAACAACTTGTAGCTTCATTTTCAGGTTGTTTAAAATTAGAATCAACTTGTAGTTTCATTCTTGACTCGTTTGAGCCTGTAAACAACTTGTTGCTTCATTATTGGCTGGATTGAAGTTGGAAACAACTTGTAGCTTCATTCTAGACTCGTTTGAAGTGGAAAACAATTTGTAGCTTCATTTTCGGTTGTTTAAAATTAGAATCAACTTGTAGTTTCATTCTTGACTCGTTTGAGCCCGGAAACAACTTGTTGCTTCATTATTGGCTGGATTGAAGTTGGAAACAACATGTAGCTTCATTCCAGACTCGTTTGAAGTTGAAAACAACTTGTAGCTTCATTTTCAGTTGTTTAAAATTAGAATCAACTTGTAGTTTCATTCTTGACTCGTTTGAGCCTGTAAACAACTTGTTGCTTCATTATTGGCTAGATTGAAGTTGGAAACAACTTGTAGCTTCATTCAGACTCGTTTGAAGTGGAAAACAAATTGTAGCTTCATTTTCGGTTGTTTAAAATTAGAATCAACTTGTAGTTTCATTCTTGACTCGTTTGAGCCCGGAAACAACTTGTTGCTTCATTATTGGCTGGATTGAAGTTGGAAACAACATGTAGCTTCATTCCAGACTCGTTTGAAGTTGAAAACAACTTGTAGCTTCATTTTCAGTTGTTTAAAATTAGAATCAACTTGTAGTTTCATTCTTGACTCGTTTGAGCCTGTAAACAACTTGTTGCTTCATTATTGGCTGGATTGAAGTTGGAAACAACTTGTAGCTTCATTCTAGACTCGTTTGAAGTGGAAAACAACTTGTAGCTTCATTTTCGGTTGTTTAAAATTAGAATCAACTTGTAGTTTCATTCTTGACTCGTTTGAGCCCGTAAACAACTTGTTGCTTCATTATTGGCTGGATTGAAGTTGGAAACAACATGTAGCTTCATTCCAGACTCGTTTGAAGTTGAAAACAACTTGTAGCTTCATTTTCAGTTGTTTAAAATTAGAATCAACTTGTAGTTTCATTCTTGACTCGTTTGAGCCTGTAAACAACTTGTTGCTTCATTATTGGCTAGATTGAAGTTGGAAACAACTTGTAGCTTCATTCTAGACTCGTTTGAAGTGAAAACAATTTGTAGCTTCATTTTCGGTTGTTTAAAATTAGAATCAACTTGTAGTTTCATTCTTGACTCGTTTGAGCCCGGAAACAACTTGTTGCTTCATTATTGGCTGGATTGAAGTTGGAAACAACATGTAGCTTCATTCCAGACTCGTTTGAAGTTGAAAACAACTTGTAGCTTCATTTTCAGTTGTTTAAAATTAGAATCAACTTGTAGTTTCATTCTTGACTCGTTTGAGCCGTAAACAACTTGTTGCTTCATTATTGGCTGGATTGAAGTTGGAAACAACTTGTAGCTTCATTCTAGACTCGTTTGAAGTGGAAAACAAATTGTAGCTTCATTTTCGGTTGTTTAAAATTAGAATCAACTTGTAGTTTCATTCTTGACTCGTTTGAGCCCGGAAACAACTTGTTGCTTCATTATTGGCTGGATTGAAGTTGGAAACAACATGTAGCTTCATTCCAGACTCGTTTGAAGTTGAAAACAACTTGTAGCTTCATTTTCAGTTGTTTAAAATTAGAATCAACTTGTAGTTTCATTCTTGACTCGTTTGAGCCTGTAAAAAACTTGTTGCTTCATTATTGGCTAGATTGAAGTTGGAAACAACTTGTAGCTTCATTCTAGACTCGTTTGAAGTTGAAAACAATTTGTAGCTTCATTTTCGGTTGTTTAAAATTAGAATCAACTTGTAGTTTCATTCTTGACTCGTTTGAGCCTGGAAACAACTTGTTGCTTCATTATTGGCTTGGATTGAAGTTGGAAACAACTTGTAGCTTCATTCTAGACTCGTTTGAAGTGAAAACAATTTGTAGCTTCATTTTCGGTTGTTTAAAATTAGAATCAACTTGTAGTTTCATTCTTGACTCGTTTGAGCCCGGAAACAACTTGTTGCTTCATTATTGGCTGGATTGAAGTTGGAAACAACTTGTAGCTTCATTCCAGACTCGTTTGAAGTTGAAAACAACTTGTAGCTTCATTTTCAGTTGTTTAAAATTAGAATCAACTTGTAGTTTCATTCTTGACTCGTTTGAGCCTGTAAACAACTTGTTGCTTCATTATTGGCTAGATTGAAGTTGGAAACAACTTGTAGCTTCATTCAGACTCGTTTGAAGTGAAAACAAATTGTAGCTTCATTTTCGGTTGTTTAAAATTAGAATCAACTTGTAGTTTCATTCTTGACTCGTTTGAGCCCGGAAACAACTTGTTGCTTCATTATTGGCTGGATTGAAGTTGGAAACAACATGTAGCTTCATTCCAGACTCGTTTGAAGTTGAAAACAACTTGTAGCTTCATTTTCAGTTGTTTAAAATTAGAATCAACTTGTAGTTTCATTCTTGACTCGTTTGAGCCTGTAAACAACTTGTTGCTTCATTATTGGCTGGATTGAAGTTGGAAACAACTTGTAGCTTCATTCTAGACTCGTTTGAAGTGGAAAACAAATTGTAGCTTCATTTTCGGTTGTTTAAAATTAGAATCAACTCGTAGTTTCATTCTTGACTCGTTTGAGCCCGTAAACAACTTGTTGCTTCATTATTGGCTGGATTGAAGTTGGAAACAACATGTAGCTTCATTCCAGACTCGTTTGAAGTTGAAAACAACTTGTAGCTTCATTTTCAGTTGTTTAAAATTAGAATCAACTTGTAGTTTCATTCTTGACTCGTTTGAGCCTGTAAACAACTTGTTGCTTCATTATTGGCTAGATTGAAGTTGGAAACAACTTGTAGCTTCATTCTAGACTCGTTTGAAGTTGAAAACTTGTAGCTTCATTTTCGGTTGTTTAAAATTAGAATCAACTTGTAGTTTCATTCTTGACTCGTTTGAGCCTGGAAACAACTTGTTGCTTCATTATTGGCTGATTGAAGTTGGAAACAACATGTAGCTTCATTCAGACTCGTTTGAAGTTGAAAACAACTTGTAGCTTCATTTTCAGTTGTTTAAAATTAGAATCAACTTGTAGTTTCATTCTTGACTCGTTTGAGCCGTAAACAACTTGTTGCTTCATTATTGGCTGGATTGAAGTTGGAAACAACTTGTAGCTTCATTCTAGACTCGTTTGAAGTGGAAAACAAATTGTAGCTTCATTTTCGGTTGTTTAAAATTAGAATCAACTTGTAGTTTCATTCTTGACTCGTTTGAGCCCGGAAACAACTTGTTGCTTCATTATTGGCTGGATTGAAGTTGGAAACAACTGTAGCTTCATTCCAGACTCGTTTGAAGTTGAAAACAACTTGTAGCTTCATTTTCGGTTGTTTAAAATTAGAATCAACTTGTAGTTTCATTCTTGACTCGTTTGAGCCTGTAAACAACTTGTTGCTTCATTATTGGCTAGATTGAAGTTGGAAACAACTTGTAGCTTCATTCTAGACTCGTTTGAAGTGAAAACAATTTGTAGCTTCATTTTCGGTTGTTTAAAATTAGAATCAACTTGTAGTTTCATTCTTGACTCGTTTGAGCCTGGAAACAACTTGTTGCTTCATTATTGGCTGGATTGAAGTTGGAAACAACTTGTAGCTTCATTCTAGACTCGTTTGAAGTGGAAAACAATTTGTAGCTTCATTTTCGGTTGTTTAAAATTAGAATCAACTTGTAGTTTCATTCTTGACTCGTTTGAGCCCGGAAACAACTTGTTGCTTCATTATTGGCTGGATTGAAGTTGGAAACAACATGTAGCTTCATTCCAGACTCGTTTGAAGTTGAAAACAACTTGTAGCTTCATTTTCAGTTGTTTAAAATTAGAATCAACTTGTAGTTTCATTCTTGACTCGTTTGAGCCTGTAAACAACTTGTTGCTTCATTATTGGCTAGATTGAAGTTGGAAACAACTTGTAGCTTCATTCTAGACTCGTTTGAAGTGGAAAACAACTTGTAGCTTCATTTTCGGTTGTTTAAAATTAGAATCAACTTGTAGTTTCATTCTTGACTCGTTTGAGCCCGGAAACAACTTGTTGCTTCATTATTGGCTGGATTGAAGTTGGAAACAACATGTAGCTTCATTCCAGACTCGTTTGAAGTTGAAAACAACTTGTAGCTTCATTTTCAGTTGTTTAAAATTAGAATCAACTTGTAGTTTCATTCTTGACTCGTTTGAGCCTGTAAACAACTTGTTGCTTCATTATTGGCTGGATTGAAGTTGGAAACAACTTGTAGCTTCATTCTAGACTCGTTTGAAGTGGAAAACAATTGTAGCTTCATTTTCGGTTGTTTAAAATTAGAATCAACTTGTAGTTTCATTCTTGACTCGTTTGAGCCCGGAAACAACTTGTTGCTTCATTATGGCTGGATTGAAGTTGGAAACAACATGTAGCTTCATTCCAGACTCGTTTGAAGTTGAAAACAACTTGTAGCTTCATTTTCAGTTGTTTAAAATTAGAATCAACTTGTAGTTTCATTCTTGACTCGTTTGAGCCTGTAAAAAACTTGTTGCTTCATTATTGGCTAGATTGAAGTTGGAAACAACTTGTAGCTTCATTCTAGACTCGTTTGAAGTGAAAACAATTGTAGCTTCATTTTCGGTTGTTTAAAATTAGAATCAACTTGTAGTTTCATTCTTGACTCGTTTGAGCCTGGAAACAACTTGTTGCTTCATTATTGGCTAGATTGAAGTTGGAAACAACTTGTAGCTTCATTCTAGACTCGTTTGAAGTGGAAAACAACTTGTAGCTTCATTTTCGTTGTTTAAAATTAGAATCAACTTGTAGTTTCATTCTTGACTCGTTTGAGCCCGGAAACAACTTGTTGCTTCATTATTGGCTGGATTGAAGTTGGAAACAACATGTAGCTTCATTCAGACTCGTTTGAAGTTGAAAACAACTTGTAGCTTCATTTTCAGTTGTTTAAAATTAGAATCAACTTGTAGTTTCATTCTTGACTCGTTTGAGCCTGTAAACAACTTGTTGCTTCATTATTGGCTGGATTGAAGTTGGAAACAACTTGTAGCTTCATTCTAGACTCGTTTGAAGTGGAAAACAAATTGTAGCTTCATTTTCGGTTGTTTAAAATTAGAATCAACTTGTAGTTTCATTCTTGACTCGTTTGAGCCCGGAAACAACTTGTTGCTTCATTATTGGCTGGATTGAAGTTGGAAACAACATGTAGCTTCATTCCAGACTCGTTTGAAGTTGAAAACAACTTGTAGCTTCATTTTCAGTTGTTTAAAATTAGAATCAACTTGTAGTTTCATTCTTGACTCGTTTGAGCCTGTAAACAACTTGTTGCTTCATTATTGGCTAGATTGAAGTTGGAAACAACTTGTAGCTTCATTCTAGACTCGTTTGAAGTGAAAACAATTTGTAGCTTCATTTTCGGTTGTTTAAAATTAGAATCAACTTGTAGTTTCATTCTTGACTCGTTTGAGCCTGAAACAACTTGTTGCTTCATTATTGGCTGGATTGAAGTTGGAAACAACTTGTAGCTTCATTCTAGACTCGTTTGAAGTGGAAAACAATTTGTAGCTTCATTTTCGGTTGTTTAAAATTAGAATCAACTTGTAGTTTCATTCTTGACTCGTTTGAGCCCGGAAACAACTTGTTGCTTCATTATTGGCTGGATTGAAGTTGGAAACAACATGTAGCTTCATTCCAGACTCGTTTGAAGTTGAAAACAACTTGTAGCTTCATTTTCAGTTGTTTAAAATTAGAATCAACTTGTAGTTTCATTCTTGACTCGTTTGAGCCTGTAAACAACTTGTTGCTTCATTATTGGCTAGATTGAAGTTGGAAACAACTTGTAGCTTCATTCTAGACTCGTTTGAAGTGGAAAACAAATTGTAGCTTCATTTTCGGTTGTTTAAAATTAGAATCAACTTGTAGTTTCATTCTTGACTCGTTTGAGCCCGGAAACAACTTGTTGCTTCATTATTGGCTGGATTGAAGTTGGAAACAACATGTAGCTTCATTCCAGACTCGTTTGAAGTTGAAAACAACTTGTAGCTTCATTTTCAGTTGTTTAAAATTAGAATCAACTTGTAGTTTCATTCTTGACTCGTTTGAGCCTGTAAACAACTTGTTGCTTCATTATTGGCTGGATTGAAGTTGGAAACAACTTGTAGCTTCATTCTAGACTCGTTTGAAGTGGAAAACAAATTGTAGCTTCATTTTCGGTTGTTTAAAATTAGAATCAACTTGTAGTTTCATTCTTGACTCGTTTGAGCCCGGAAACAACTTGTTGCTTCATTATTGGCTGGATTGAAGTTGGAAACAACTTGTAGCTTCATTCCAGACTCGTTTGAAGTTGAAAACAACTTGTAGCTTCATTTTCAGTTGTTTAAAATTAGAATCAACTTGTAGTTTCATTCTTGACTCGTTTGAGCCTGTAAACAACTTGTTGCTTCATTATTGGCTAGATTGAAGTTGGAAACAACTTGTAGCTTCATTCTAGACTCGTTTGAAGTGAAAACAATTTGTAGCTTCATTTTCGGTTGTTTAAAATTAGAATCAACTTGTAGTTTCATTCTTGACTCGTTTGAGCCTGGAAACAACTTGTTGCTTCATTATTGGCTGGATTGAAGTTGGAAACAACATGTAGCTTCATTCAGACTCGTTTGAAGTTGAAAACAACTTGTAGCTTCATTTTCAGTTGTTTAAAATTAGAATCAACTTGTAGTTTCATTCTTGACTCGTTTGAGCCGGTAAACAACTTGTTGCTTCATTACTGGCTGGATTGAAGTTGGAAACAACTTGTAGCTTCATTCTAGACTCGTTTGAAGTGGAAAACAAATTGTAGCTTCATTTTCGGTTGTTTAAAATTAGAATCAACTTGTAGTTTCATTCTTGACTCGTTTGAGCCCGGAAACAACTTGTTGCTTCATTATTGGCTGGATTGAAGTTGGAAACAACTTGTAGCTTCATTCCAGACTCGTTTGAAGTTGAAAACAACTTGTAGCTTCATTTTCAGTTGTTTAAAATTAGAATCAACTTGTAGTTTCATTCTTGACTCGTTTGAGCCTGTAAACAACTTGTTGCTTCATTATTGGCTGGATTGAAGTTGGAAACAACTTGTAGCTTCATTCCAGACTCGTTTGAAGTTGAAAACAACTTGTAGCTTCATTTTCGGTTGTTTAAAATTAGAATCAACTTGTAGTTTCATTCTTGACTCGTTTGAGCCTGGAAACAACTTGTTGCTTCATTATTGGCTAGATTGAAGTTGGAAACAACTTGTAGCTTCATTCTAGACTCGTTTGAAGTGGAAAACAATTTGTAGCTTCATTTTCGGTTGTTTAAAATTAGAATCAACTTGTAGTTTCATTCTTGACTCGTTTGAGCCCGGAAACAACTTGTTGCTTCATTATTGGCTGGATTGAAGTTGGAAACAACATGTAGCTTCATTCCAGACTCGTTTGAAGTTGAAAACAACTTGTAGCTTCATTTTCAGTTGTTTAAAATTAGAATCAACTTGTAGTTTCATTCTTGACTCGTTTGAGCCTGTAAACAACTTGTTGCTTCATTATTGGTTAGATTGAAGTTGGAAACAACTTGTAGCTTCATTCTAGACTCGTTTGAAGTGGAAAACAAATTGTAGCTTCATTTTCGGTTGTTTAAAATTAGAATCAACTTGTAGTTTCATTCTTGACTCGTTTGAGCCCGGAAACAACTTGTTGCTTCATTATTGGCTGGATTGAAGTTGGAAACAACATGTAGCTTCATTCCAGACTCGTTTGAAGTTGAAAACAACTTGTAGCTTCATTTTCAGTTGTTTAAAATTAGAATCAACTTGTAGTTTAATTCTTGACTCGTTTGAGCCTGTAAAAACTTGTTGCTTCATTATTGGCTGGATTGAAGTTGGAAACAACTTGTAGCTTCATTCCAGACTCGTTTGAAGTGAAAACAATTTGTAGCTTCATTTTCGGTTGTTTAAAATTAGAATCAACTTGTAGTTTCATTCTTGACTCGTTTGAGCCTGTAAACAACTTGTTGCTTCATTATTGGCTAGATTGAAGTTGGAAACAACTTGTAGCTTCATTCTAGACTCGTTTGAAGTGGAAAACAAATTGTAGCTTCATTTTCGGTTGTTTAAAATTAGAATCAACTTGTAGTTTCATTCTTGACTCGTTTGAGCCCGGAAACAACTTGTTGCTTCATTATTGGCTGGATTGAAGTTGGAAACAACTTGTAGCTTCATTCAGACTCGTTTGAAGTTGAAAACAACTTGTAGCTTCATTTTCGGTTGTTTAAAATTAGAATCAACTTGTAGTTTCATTCTTGACTCGTTTGAGCCCGGAAACAACTTGTTGCTTCATTATTGGCTGGATTGAAGTTGGAAACAACTGTAGCTTCATTCCAGACTCGTTTGAAGTTGAAAACAACTTGTAGCTTCATTTTCAGTTGTTTAAAATTAGAATCAACTTGTAGTTTCATTCTTGACTCGTTTGAGCCTGTAAACAACTTGTTGCTTCATTATTGGCTAGATTGAAGTTGGAAACAACTTGTAGCTTCATTCTAGACTCGTTTGAAGTGGAAAACAATTTGTAGCTTCATTTTCGGTTGTTTAAAATTAGAATCAACTTGTAGTTTCATTCTTGACTCGTTTGAGCCCGGAAACAACTTGTTGCTTCATTATTGGCTGGATTGAAGTTGGAAACAACATGTAGCTTCATTCCAGACTCGTTTGAAGTTGAAAACAACTTGTAGCTTCATTTTCAGTTGTTTAAAATTAGAATCAACTTGTAGTTTCATTCTTGACTCGTTTGAGCCTGTAAACAACTTGTTGCTTCATTATTGGCTAGATTGAAGTTGGAAACAACTTGTAGCTTCATTCCAGACTCGTTTGAAGTTGAAAACAATTTGTAGCTTCATTTTCGGTTGTTTAAAATTAGAATCAACTTGTAGTTTCATTCTTGACTCGTTTGAGCCTGTAAACAACTTGTTGCTTCATTATTGGCTAGATTGAAGTTGGAAACAACTTGTAGCTTCATTCTAGACTCGTTTGAAGTGGAAAACAAATTGTAGCTTCATTTTCGGTTGTTTAAAATTAGAATCAACTTGTAGTTTCATTCTTGACTCGTTTGAGCCCGGAAACAACTTGTTGCTTCATTATTGGCTGGATTGAAGTTGGAAACAACATGTAGCTTCATTCAGACTCGTTTGAAGTTGAAAACAACTTGTAGCTTCATTTTCAGTTGTTTAAAATTAGAATCAACTTGTAGTTTCATTCTTGACTCGTTTGAGCCTGAAACAACTTGTTGCTTCATTATTGGCTGATTGAAGTTGGAAACAACTTGTAGCTTCATTCTAGACTCGTTTGAAGTGGAAAAAAATTTGTAGCTTCATTTTCGGTTGTTTAAAATTAGAATCAACTTGTAGTTTCATTCTTGACTCGTTTGAGCCCGGAAACAACTTGTTGCTTCATTATTGGCTGGATTGAAGTTGGAAACAACATGTAGCTTCATTCCAGACTCGTTTGAAGTTGAAAACAACTTGTAGCTTCATTTTCAGTTGTTTGAAATTAGAATCAACTTGTAGCTTCATTCTAGACTCGTTTGAAGTGGAAAACAAATTGTAGCTTCATTTTTGGTTGTTTAAAATTAGAATCAACTTGTAGTTTCATTCTTGACTCGTTTGAGCCCGGAAACAACTTGTTGCTTCATTATTGGCTGGATTGAAGTTGGAAACAACATGTAGCTTCATTCCAGACTCGTTTGAAGTTGAAAACAACTTGTAGCTTCATTTTCAGTTGTTTAAAATTAGAATCAACTTGTAGTTTCATTCTTGACTCGTTTGAGCCTGTAAAAACTTGTTGCTTCATTATTGGCTAGATTGAAGTTGGAAACAACTTGTAGCTTCATTCTAGACTCGTTTGAAGTGAAAACAATTTGTAGCTTCATTTTCGGTTGTTTAAAATTAGAATCAACTTGTAGTTTCATTCTTGACTCGTTTGAGCCTGGAAACAACTTGTTGCTTCATTATTGGTTGGATTGAAGTTGGAAACAACTTGTAGCTTCATTCTAGACTCGTTTGAAGTGGAAAACAATTTGTAGCTTCATTTTCGGTTGTTTAAAATTAGAATCAACTTGTAGTTTCATTCTTGACTCGTTTGAGCCCGGAAACAACTTGTTGCTTCATTATTGGCTGGATTGAAGTTGGAAACAACATGTAGCTTCATTCCAGACTCGTTTGAAGTTGAAAACAACTTGTAGCTTCATTTTCAGTTGTTTAAAATTAGAATCAACTTGTAGTTTCATTCTTGACTCGTTTGAGCCTGTAAACAACTTGTTGCTTCATTATTGGCTAGATTGAAGTTGGAAACAACTTGTAGCTTCATTCGAGACTCGTTTGAAGTGGAAAACAAATTGTAGCTTCATTTTCGGTTGTTTAAAATTAGAATCAACTTGTAGTTTCATTCTTGACTCGTTTGAGCCGGAAACAACTTGTTGCTTCATTATTGGCTGGATTGAAGTTGGAAACAACATGTAGCTTCATTCCAGACTCGTTTGAAGTTGAAAACAACTTGTAGCTTCATTTTCAGTTGTTTAAAATTAGAATCAACTTGTAGTTTAATTCTTGACTCGTTTGAGCCTGTAAAAACTTGTTGCTTCATTATTGGCTAGATTGAAGTTGGAAACAACTTGTAGCTTCATTCTAGACTCGTTTGAAGTGAAAACAATTTGTAGCTTCATTTTCGGTTGTTTAAAATTAGAATCAACTTGTAGTTTCATTCTTGACTCGTTTGAGCCTGGAAACAACTTGTTGCTTCATTATTGGCTAGATTGAAGTTGGAAACAACTTGTAGCTTCATTCTAGACTCGTTTGAAGTGGAAAACAATTTGTAGCTTCATTTTTGGTTGTTTAAAATTAGAATCAACTTGTAGTTTCATTCTTGACTCGTTTGAGCCCGGAAACAACTTGTTGCTTCATTATTGGCTGGATTGAAGTTGGAAACAACATGTAGCTTCATTCCAGACTCGTTTGAAGTTGAAAACAACTTGTAGCTTCATTTTCAGTTGTTTAAAATTAGAATCAACTTGTAGTTTCATTCTTGACTCGTTTGAGCCTGTAAACAACTTGTTGCTTCATTATTGGCTAGATTGAAGTTGGAAACAACTTGTAGCTTCATTCTAGACTCGTTTGAAGTGGAAAACAATTGTAGCTTCATTTTCGGTTGTTTAAAATTAGAATCAACTTGTAGTTTCATTCTTGACTCGTTTGAGCCTGGAAACAACTTGTTGCTTCATTACTGGCTGGATTGAAGTTGGAAACAACATGTAGCTTCATTACAGACTCGTTTGAAGTTGAAAACAACTTGTAGCTTCATTTTCAGTTGTTTAAAATTAGAATCAACTTGTAGTTTAATTCTTGACTCGTTTGAGCCTGTAAAAACTTGCTGCTTCATTATTGGCTCGATTGAAGTTGGAAACAACTTGTAGCTTCATTCTAGACTCGTTTGAAGCTGAAAACAATTTGTAGCTTCATTTTCGGTTGTTTAAAATTAGAATCAACTTGTAGTTTCATTCTTGACTCGTTTGAGCCTGGAAACAACTTGTTGCTTCATTATTGGTTGGATTGAAGTTGGAAACAACTTGTAGCTTCATTCTAGACTCGTTTGAAGTGGAAAACAATTTGTAGCTTCATTTTCGGTTGTTTAAAATTAGAATCAACTTGTAGTTTCATTCTTGACTCGTTTGAGCCCGGAAACAACTTGTTGCTTCATTATTGGCTGGATTGAAGTTGGAAACAACATGTAGCTTCATTCCAGACTCGTTTGAAGTTGAAAACAACTTGTAGCTTCATTTTCAGTTGTTTAAAATTAGAATCAACTTGTAGTTTCATTCTTGACTCGTTTGAGCCTGTAAACAACTTGTTGCTTCATTATTGGCTAGATTGAAGTTGGAAACAACTTGAAGCTTCATTCGAGACTCGTTTGAAGTGGAAAACAAATTGTAGCTTCATTTTCGGTTGTTTAAAATTAGAATCAACTTGTAGTTTCATTCTTGACTCGTTTGAGCCCGGAAACAACTTGTTGCTTCATTATTGGCTGGATTGAAGTTGGAAACAACATGTAGCTTCATTCAGACTCGTTTGAAGTTGAAAACAACTTGTAGCTTCATTTTCAGTTGTTTAAAATTAGAATCAACTTGTAGTTTCATTCTTGACTCGTTTGAGCCTGTAAAAACTTGTTGCTTCATTATTGGCTGATTGAAGTTGGATACAACTTGTAGCTTCATTCTAGACTCGTTTGAAGCTGAAAACAATTTGTAGCTTCATTTTCGGTTGTTTAAAATTAGAATCAACTTGTAGTTTCATTCTTGACTCGTTTGAGCCTGGAAACAACTTGTTGCTTCATTATTGGTTAGATTGAAGTTGGAAACAACTTGTAGCTTCATTCTAGACTCGTTTGAAGTGGAAAACAATTTGTAGCTTCATTTTCGGTTGTTTAAAATTAGAATCAACTTGTAGTTTCATTCTTGACTCGTTTGAGCCCGGAAACAACTTGTTGCTTCATTATTGGCTGGATTGAAGTTGGAAACAACATGTAGCTTCATTCCAGACTCGTTTGAAGTGGAAAACAAATTGTAGCTTCATTTTCGGTTGTTTAAAATTAGAATCAACTTGTAGTTTCATTCTTGACTCGTTTGAGCTCGGAAACAACTTGTTGCTTCATTATTGGCTGGATTGAAGTTGGAAACAACTTGAAGCTTCATTCTAGACTCGTGGGAAGTGGAAAACAAATTGTAGCTTCATTTTCGGTTGTTTAAAATTAGAATCAACTTGTAGTTTCATTCTTGACTCGTTTGAGCCTGTAAAAACTTGTTGCTTCATTATTGGCTAGATTGAAGTTGGAAACAACTTGTAGCTTCATTCTAGACTCGTTTGAAGTTGAAAACAATTTGTAGCTTCATTTTCGGTTGTTTAAAATTAGAATCAACTTGTAGTTTCATTCTTGACTCGTTTGAGCCTGGAAACAACTTGTTGCTTCATTATTGGCTGGATTGAAGTTGGAAACAACTTGTAGCTTCATTCTAGACTCGTTTGAAGTGGAAAACAATTTGTAGCTTCATTTTCGGTTGTTTAAAATTAGAATCAACTTGTAGTTTCATTCTTGACTCGTTTGAGCCCGGAAACAACTTGTTGCTTCATTATTGGCTGGATTGAAGTTGGAAACAACATGTAGCTTCATTCCAGACTCGTTTGAAGTTGAAAACAACTTGTAGCTTCATTTTCAGTTGTTTAAAATTAGAATCAACTTGTAGTTTCATTCTTGACTCGTTTGAGCCTGTAAACAACTTGTTGCTTCATTATTGGCTAGATTGAAGTTGGAAACAACTTGTAGCTTCATTCAGACTCGTTTGAAGTGGAAAACAAATTGTAGCTTCATTTTCGGTTGTTTAAAATTAGAATCAACTTGTAGTTTCATTCTTGACTCGTTTGAGCCCGGAAACAACTTGTTGCTTCATTATTGGCTGGATTGAAGTTGGAAACAACATGTAGCTTCATTCAGACTCGTTTGAAGTTGAAAACAACTTGTAGCTTCATTTTCAGTTGTTTAAAATTAGAATCAACTTGTAGTTTCATTCTTGACTCGTTTGAGCCTGTAAACAACTTGTTGCTTCATTATTGGCTGATTGAAGTTGGAAACAACTTGTAGCTTCATTCTAGACTCGTTTGAAGTTGAAAACAATTGTAGCTTCATTTTCGGTTGTTTAAAATTAGAATCAACTTGTAGTTTCATTCTTGACTCGTTTGAGCCTGGAAACAACTTGTTGCTTCATTATTGGCTAGATTGAAGTTGGAAACAACTTGTAGCTTCATTCTAGACTCGTTTGAAGTGGAAAACAATTTGTAGCTTCATTTTCGGTTGTTTAAAATTAGAATCAACTTGTAGTTTCATTCTTGACTCGTTTGAGCCCGGAAACAACTTGTTGCTTCATTATTGGCTGGATTGAAGTTGGAAACAACATGTAGCTTCATTCCAGACTCGTTTGAAGTTGAAAACAACTTGTAGCTTCATTTTCGGTTGTTTAAAATTAGAATCAACTTGTAGTTTCATTCTTGACTCGTTTGAGCCTGTAAACAACTTGTTGCTTCATTATTGGCTAGATTGAAGTTGGAAACAACTTGTAGCTTCATTCTAGACTCGTTTGAAGTGGAAAACAAATTGTAGCTTCATTTTCGGTTGTTTAAAATTAGAATCAACTTGTAGTTTCATTCTTGACTCGTTTGAGCCTGGAAACAACTTGTTGCTTCATTATGGCTGGATTGAAGTTGGAAACAACATGTAGCTTCATTCAGACTCGTTTGAAGTTGAAAACAACTTGTAGCTTCATTTTCAGTTGTTTAAAATTAGAATCAACTTGTAGTTTCATTCTTGACTCGTTTGAGCCTGTAAAAAACTTGTTGCTTCATTATTGGCTAGATTGAAGTTGGAAACAACTTGTAGCTTCATTCTAGACTCGTTTGAAGTTGAAAACAATTTGTAGCTTCATTTTCGGTTGTTTAAAATTAGAATCAACTTGTAGTTTCATTCTTGACTCGTTTGAGCCTGGAAACAACTTGTTGCTTCATTATTGGTTGGATTGAAGTTGGAAACAACTTGTAGCTTCATTCTAGACTCGTTTGAAGTGGAAAACAATTTGTAGCTTCATTTTCGGTTGTTTAAAATTAGAATCAACTTGTAGTTTCATTCTTGACTCGTTTGAGCCCGGAAACAACTTGTTGCTTCATTATTGGCTGGATTGAAGTTGGAAACAACATGTAGCTTCATTCCAGACTCGTTTGAAGTTGAAAACAACTTGTAGCTTCATTTTCAGTTGTTTAAAATTAGAATCAACTTGTAGTTTCATTCTTGACTCGTTTGAGCCTGTAAACAACTTGTTGCTTCATTATTGGCTAGATTGAAGTTGGAAACAACTTGTAGCTTCATTCTAGACTCGTTTGAAGTGGAAAACAAATTGTAGCTTCATTTTCGGTTGTTTAAAATTAGAATCAACTTGTAGTTTCATTCTTGACTCGTTTGAGCCCGGAAACAACTTGTTGCTTCATTATTGGCTGGATTGAAGTTGGAAACAACTTGTAGCTTCATTCAGACTCGTTTGAAGTTGAAAACAACTTGTAGCTTCATTTTCAGTTGTTTAAAATTAGAATCAACTTGTAGTTTCATTCTTGACTCGTTTGAGCCTGTAAAAACTTGTTGCTTCATTATTGGCTAGATTGAAGTTGGAAACAACTTGTAGCTTCATTCTAGACTCGTTTGAAGTTGAAAACAATTGTAGCTTCATTTTCGGTTGTTTAAAATTAGAATCAACTTGTAGTTTCATTCTTGACTCGTTTGAGCCTGGAAACAACTTGTTGCTTCATTATTGGTTAGATTGAAGTTGGAAACAACTTGTAGCTTCATTCTAGACTCGTTTGAAGTGGAAAACAATTTGTAGCTTCATTTTCGTTGTTTAAAATTAGAATCAACTTGTAGTTTCATTCTTGACTCGTTTGAGCCCGGAAACAACTTGTTGCTTCATTATTGGCTGGATTGAAGTTGGAAACAACATGTAGCTTCATTCCAGACTCGTTTGAAGTTGAAAACAACTTGTAGCTTCATTTTCGGTTGTTTAAAATTAGAATCAACTTGTAGTTTCATTCTTGACTCGTTTGAGCCGGTAAACAACTTGTTGCTTCATTATTGGCTGGATTGAAGTTGGAAACAACTTGTAGCTTCATTCTAGACTCGTTTGAAGTGGAAAACAATTGTAGCTTCATTTTCGGTTGTTTAAAATTAGAATCAACTTGTAGTTTCATTCTTGACTCGTTTGAGCCTGGAAACAACTTGTTGCTTCATTATTGGCTGGATTGAAGTTGGAAACAACATGTAGCTTCATTACAGACTCGTTTGAAGTTGAAAACAACTTGTAGCTTCATTTTCAGTTGTTTAAAATTAGAATCAACTTGTAGTTTCATTCTTGACTCGTTTGAGCCTGTAAAAAACTTGTTGCTTCATTATTGGCTAGATTGAAGTTGGAAACAACTTGTAGCTTCATTCTAGACTCGTTTGAAGTTGAAAACAATTTGTAGCTTCATTTTCGGTTGTTTAAAATTAGAATCAACTTGTAGTTTCATTCTTGACTCGTTTGAGCCTGGAAACAACTTGTTGCTTCATTATTGGTTGGATTGAAGTTGGAAACAACTTGTAGCTTCATTCTAGACTCGTTTGAAGTGGAAAACAATTTGTAGCTTCATTTTCGGTTGTTTAAAATTAGAATCAACTTGTAGTTTCATTCTTGACTCGTTTGAGCCCGAAACAACTTGTTGCTTCATTATTGGCTGGATTGAAGTTGGAAACAACATGTAGCTTCATTCCAGACTCGTTTGAAGTTGAAAACAACTTGTAGCTTCATTTTCAGTTGTTTAAAATTAGAATCAACTTGTAGTTTCATTCTTGACTCGTTTGAGCCTGTAAACAACTTGTTGCTTCATTATTGGCTAGATTGAAGTTGGAAACAACTTGTAGCTTCATTCTAGACTCGTTGAAGTGGAAAACAAATTGTAGCTTCATTTTCGGTTGTTTAAAATTAGAATCAACTTGTAGTTTCATTCTTGACTCGTTTGAGCCGGAAACAACTTGTTGCTTCATTATGGCTGGATTGAAGTTGGAAACAACTGTAGCTTCATTCAGACTCGTTTGAAGTTGAAAACAACTTGTAGCTTCATTTTCGTTGTTTAAAATTAGAATCAACTTGTAGTTTCATTCTTGACTCGTTTGAGCCTGTAAACAACTTGTTGCTTCATTATTGGCTAGATTGAAGTTGGAAACAACTTGTAGCTTCATTCTAGACTCGTTTGAAGTGGAAAACAATTGTAGCTTCATTTTCGGTTGTTTAAAATTAGAATCAACTTGTAGTTTCATTCTTGACTCGTTTGAGCCCGGAAACAACTTGTTGCTTCATTATTGGCTGATTGAAGTTGGAAACAACTTGTAGCTTCATTCTAGACTCGTTTGAAGTGGAAAACAATTGTAGCTTCATTTTCGGTTGTTTAAAATTAGAATCAACTTGTAGTTTCATTCTTGACTCGTTTGAGCCCGGAAACAACTTGTTGCTTCATTATTGGCTGGATTGAAGTTGGAAACAACTTGTAGCTTCATTCTAGACTCGTTTGAAGTGGAAAACAAATTGTAGCTTCATTTTCGGTTGTTTAAAATTAGAATCAACTTGTAGTTTCATTCTTGACTCGTTTGAGCCCGGAAACAACTTGTTGCTTCATTATTGGCTGGATTGAAGTTGGAAACAACATGTAGCTTCATTCCAGACTCGTTTGAAGTTGAAAACAACTTGTAGCTTCATTTTCAGTTGTTTAAAATTAGAATCAACTTGTAGTTTCATTCTTGACTCGTTTGAGCCTGTAAACAACTTGTTGCTTCATTATTGGCTAGATTGAAGTTGGAAACAACTTGTAGCTTCATTCTAGACTCGTTTGAAGTGAAAACAATTTGTAGCTTCATTTTCGGTTGTTTAAAATTAGAATCAACTTGTAGTTTCATTCTTGACTCGTTTGAGCCTGGAAACAACTTGTTGCTTCATTATTGGCTGGATTGAAGTTGGAAACAACTTGTAGCTTCATTCCAGACTCGTTTGAAGTTGAAAACAACTTGTAGCTTCATTTTCGGTTGTTTAAAATTAGAATCAACTTGTAGTTTCATTCTTGACTCGTTTGAGCCTGTAAACAACTTGTTGCTTCATTATTGGCTAGATCGAAGTTGGAAACAACTTGTAGCTTCATTCTAGACTCGTTTGACATTGAAAACAATTTGTTGTTTTATTCTTGACTCGTTTGAGCCCGGAAACAACTTGTTGCTTCATTATTGGCTGGATTGAAGTTGGAAACAACTTGTAGCTTCATTCCAGACTCGTTTGAAGTTGAAAACAACTTGTAGCTTCATTTTCGGTTGTTTAAAATTAGAATCAACTTGTAGTTTCATTCTTGACTCGTTTGAGCCTGTAAACAACTTGTTGCTTCATTATTGGCTAGATTGAAGTTGGAAACAACTTGTAGCTTCATTCTAGACTCGTTTGAAGTGGAAAACAATTTGTAGCTTCATTTTCGGTTGTTTAAAATTAGAATCAACTTGTAGTTTCATTCTTGACTCGTTTGAGCCGGAAACAACTTGTTGCTTCATTATTGGCTAGATTGAAGTTGGAAACAACATGTAGCTTCATTCCAGACTCGTTTGAAGTTGAAAACAACTTGTAGCTTCATTTTCAGTTGTTTAAAATTAGAATCAACTTGTAGTTTCATTCTTGACTCGTTTGAGCCTGTAAACAACTTGTTGCTTCATTATTGGCTAGATTGAAGTTGGAAACAACTTGTAGCTTCATTCTAGACTCGTTTGAAGTTGAAAACAATTGTAGCTTCATTTTCGGTTGTTTAAAATTAGAATCAACTTGTAGTTTCATTCTTGACTCGTTTGAGCCTGTAAACAACTTGTTGCTTCATTACTGGCTGGATTGAAGTTGGAAACAACTTGTAGCTTCATTCTAGACTCGTTTGAAGTGGAAAACAATTTGTAGTTTCATTCTTGACTCGTTTGAGCCGGAAACAACTTGTTGCTTCATTATTGGCTGGATTGAAGTTGGAAACAACTTGTAGCTTCATTCCAGACTCGTTTGAAGTTGAAACAACTTGTAGCTTCATTTTCGGTTGTTTAAAATTAGAATCAACTTGTAGTTTCATTCTTGACTCGTTTGAGCCTGTAAACAACTTGTTGCTTCATTATTGGTTAGATTGAAGTTGGAAACAACTTGTAGCTTCATTCTAGACTCGTTTGAAGTGGAAAACAATTTGTAGCTTCATTTTCGGTTGTTTAAAATTAGAATCAACTTGTAGTTTCATTCTTGACTCGTTTGAGCCCGGAAACAACTTTTTGCTTCATTATTGGCTGGATTGAAGTTGGAAACAACATGTAGCTTCATTCCAGACTCGTTTGAAGTTGAAAACAACTTGTAGCTTCATTTTCAGTTGTTTAAAATTAGAATCAACTTGTAGTTTCATTCTTGACTCGTTTGAGCCTGTAAACAACTTGTTGCTTCATTATTGGCTAGATTGAAGTTGGAAACAACTTGTAGCTTCATTCTAGACTCGTTTGAAGTTGAAAACAATTTGTAGCTTCATTTTCGGTTGTTTAAAATTAGAATCAACTTGTAGTTTCATTCTTGACTCGTTTGAGCCCGGAAACAACTTGTTGCTTCATTATTGGCTGGATTGAAGTTGGAAACAACTTGTAGCTTCATTCCAGACTCGTTTGAAGTTGAAAACAACTTGTAGCTTCATTTTCGGTTGTTTAAAATTAGAATCAACTTGTAGTTTCATTCTTGACTCGTTTGAGCCTGTAAACAACTTGTTGCTTCATTATTGGTTAGATTGAAGTTGGAAACAACTTGTAGCTTCATTCAAGACTCGTTTGAAGTGGAAAACAATTTGTAGCTTCATTTTCGGCTGTTTAAAATTAGAATCAACTTGTAGTTTCATTCTTGACTCGTTTGAGCCCGGAAACAACTTGTTGCTTCATTATTGGCTGGATTGAAGTTGGAAACAACATGTAGCTTCATTCCAGACTCGTTTGAAGTTGAAAACAACTTGTAGCTTCATTTTCAGTTGTTTAAAATTAGAATCAACTTGTAGTTTCATTCTTGACTCGTTTGAGCCTGTAAACAACTTGTTGCTTCATTATTGGCTAGATTGAAGTTGGAAACAACTTGTAGCTTCATTCTAGACTCGTTTGAAGTGGAAAACAAATTGTAGCTTCATTTTCGGTTGTTTAAAATTAGAATCAACTTGTAGTTTCATTCTTGACTCGTTTGAGCCCGGAAACAACTTGTTGCTTCATTATTGGCTGGATTGAAGTTGGAAACAACTTGTAGCTTCATTCAGACTCGTTTGAAGTTGAAAACAACTTGTAGCTTCATTTTCAGTTGTTTAAAATTAGAATCAACTTGTAGTTTCATTCTTGACTCGTTTGAGCCTGTAAACAACTTGTTGCTTCATTATTGGCTGGATTGAAGTTGGAAACAACTTGTAGCTTCATTCTAGACTCGTTTGAAGTGGAAAACAATGTTGTAGTTTCATTCTTGACTCGTTTGAGCCCGGAAACAACTTGTTGCTTCATTATTGGCTGGATTGAAGTTGGAAACAACTGTAGCTTCATTCCAGACTCGTTTGAAGTTGAAAAAAACTTGTAGCTTCATTTTCGGTTGTTTAAAATTAGAATCAACTTGTAGTTTCATTCTTGACTCGTTTGAGCCGGAACAACTTGTTGCTTCATTATTGGCTGGATTGAAGTTGGAAACAACTGTAGCTTCATTCCAGACTCGTTTGAAGTTGAAAACAACTTGTAGCTTCATTTTCGGTTGTTTAAAATTAGAATCAACTTGTAGTTTCATTCTTGACTCGTTTGAGCCTGAAACAACTTGTTGCTTCATTATTGGCTAGATTGAAGTTGGAAACAACTTGTAGCTTCATTCTAGACTCGTTTGACATTGAAAACACAGTTTGTTGTTTTTTTCTTGACTCGTTTGAGCCCGGAAACAACTTGTTCTTCATTATTGGCTGGATTGAAGTTGGAAACAACTTGTAGCTTCATTCAGACTCGTTTGAAGTTGAAAACAACTTGTAGCTTCATTTTCGGTTTTAAAATTAGAATCAACTTGTAGTTTCATTCTTGACTCGTTTGAGCCTGTAAACAACTTGTTGCTTCATTATTGGCTAGATTGAAGTTGGAAACAACTTGTAGCTTCATTCTAGACTCGTTTGAAGTGGAAAACAATTTGTAGCTTCATTTTCGGTTGTTTAAATTAGAATCAACTTGTAGTTTCATTCTTGACTCGTTTGAGCCCGGAAACAACTTGTTGCTTCATTATTGGCTAGATTGAAGTTGGAAACAACATGTAGCTTCATTCCAGACTCGTTTGAAGTTGAAAACAACTTGTAGCTTCATTTTCAGTTGTTTAAAATTAGAATCAACTTGTAGTTTCATTCTTGACTCGTTTGAGCCTGTAAACAACTTGTTGCTTCATTATTGGCTAGATTGAAGTTGGATACAACTTGTAATTCATTCTAGACTCGTTTGAAGTTGAAAACAACTTGTAGCTTCATTTTCGGTTGTTTAAAATTAGAATCAACTTGTAGTTTCATTCTTGACTCGTTTGAGCCTGGAAACAACTTGTTGCTTCATTATTGGCTGGATTGAAGTTGGAAACAACTTGTAGCTTCATTCTAGACTCGTTTGAAGTGGAAAACAATTTGTAGTTTCATTCTTGACTCGTTTGAGCACGGAAACAACTTGTTGCTTCATTATTGGCTGGATTGAAGTTGGAAACAACTTGTAGCTTCATTCCAGACTCGTTTGAAGTGAACACAACTTGTAGCTTCATTTTCGTTGTTTAAAATTAGAATCAACTTGTAGTTTCATTTTTGACTCGTTTGAGCCTGTAAACAACTTGTTGCTTCATTATTGGTTAGATTGAAGTTGGAAACAACTTGTAGCTTCATTCTAGACTCGTTTGAAGTGGAAAACAATTGTAACTTCATTTTCGGTTGTTTAAAATTAGAGTCAACTTGTAGTTTCATTTTTGAATCGTTTGAGCCCGGAAACAACTTTTTGCTTCATTATTGGTTGGATTGAAGTTGGAAACAACATGTAGCTTCATTCCAGACTCGTTTGAAGTTGAAAACAACTTGTAGCTTCATTTTAGTTGTTTAAAATTAGAATCAACTTGTAGTTTCATTCTTGACTCGTTTGAGCCTGTAAACAACTTGTTGCTTCATCATGGGCTAGATTGAAGTTGGATACAACTGTAGCTTCATTCTAGACTCGTTGAAGTTGAAAACAATTTGTAGCTTCAGTTTCGGTTGTTTAAAATTAGAATCAACTTGTAGTTTCATTCTTGACTCGTTTGAGCCCGGAAACAACTTGTTGTTTCATTATTGGCTGGATTGAAGTTGGAAACAACTTGTAGCTTCATTCCAGACTCGTTTGAAGTTGAACACAACTTGTAACTTCATTTTCGGTTGTTTAAAATTAGAATCAACTTGTAGTTTCATTCTTGACTCGTTGAGCCTGTAAACAACTTGTTGCTTCATTATTGGTTAGATTGAAGTTGGAAACAACTTGTAGCTTCATTCTAGACTCGTTTGAAGTGGAAAACAATTTGTAGCTTCATTTCGGTTGTTTAAAATTAGAATCAACTTGTAGTTTCATTCTTGACTCGTTTGAGCCCGGAAACAACTTGTTGCTTCATTATTGGCTGGATTGAAGTTGGAAACAACTAGCTTCATTCCAGACTCGTTTGAAGTTGAAAACAACTTGTAGCTTCATTTTCAGTTGTTTAAAATTAGAATCAACTTGTAGTTTCATTCTTGACTCGTTTGAGCCTGTAAACAACTTGTTGCTTCATTATGGCTAGATTGAAGTTGGAAACAACATGTAGCTTCATTCCAGACTCGTTTGAAGTTGAAAACAACTTGTAGCTTCTTTTCGGTTGTTTAAAATTAGAATCAACTTGTAGTTTCATTCTTGACTCGTTTGAGCCTGTAAACAACTTGTTGCTTCATTATTGGCTGGATTGAAGTTGGAAACAACTTGTAGCTTCATTCTAGACTCGTTTGAAGTTGAAAACAAGTTGTAGCTTCATTTTCGGTTGTTTAAAATGAAATCAACTTGTAGTTTCATTCTTGACTCGTTTGAGCCTGTAAACAACTTGTTGCTTCATTACTGGCTGGATCGAAGTTGGAAACAACTTGTAGCTTCATTCTAGACTCGTTTGAAGTGACAACAGTTGGTTGTTTCATTCTTGACTCGTTTGAGCCCGGAAACAACTTGTTGCTTCATTATTGGCTGGATTGAAGTTGGAAACGACTTGTAGCTTCATTCAGACTCGTTTGAAGTTGAACAACACTTGTAGCTTCATTTTCGGTTGTTTAAAATTAGAATCAACTTGTAGTTTCATTCTTGACTCGTTTGAGCCTGGAAACAACTTGTTGCTTCATTATTGGCTAGATTGAAGTTGGAAACAACTTGTAGCTTCATTCTAGACTCGTTTGAAGTGAAAACAATTTGTAGCTTCATTTTCGGTTGTTTAAAATTATCAACTTGTAGTTTCATTCTTGACTCGTTTGAGCCCGGAAACAACTTGTTGCTTCATTATTGGCTGGATCGAAGTTGGAAACAACTGTAGCTTCAAATTCAGACTCGTTTGAATTGAAAACAATTTGTGAAGTTGAACACAACTTGTAGCTTCATTTTCGTTGTTTAAAATTAGAAGCAACTTGTAGTTTCATTCTTGACTCGTTTGAGCCTGTAAACAACTTGTTGCTTCATTATTGGCTTAGATTGAAGTTGGAAACAACTTGTAGCTTCAATTCTAGACTCGGTTTGAAGTGGAAAACAATTTGTAGCTTCATTTTCGGTTGTTTAAAATTAGAATCAACTTGTAGTTTCATTCTTGACTCGTTTGAGCCCGGAAACAACTTGTTGCTTCATTATTGGCTTGATTGAAGTTGGAAACAACTGTAGCTTCATTCCAGACTCGTTTGAAGTTGAAAACAACTTGTAGCTTCATTTTCAATGTTTAAAATTAGAATCAACTTGTAGTTTTCATTCTGACTCGTTTGAGCCTGTAAACAACTTGTTGCTTCATTATTGGCTAGATTGCAAGTTGGAATACAACTGTACTCATTCTAGACTCGTTTGAAGTTGAAAACAAGTTGTAGCTTCATTTTCGGTGTTTAAAAATTAGAATCAACTTGTAGTTTCATTCTTGACTCGTTTGAGCCTGTAAACAACTTGTTGCTTCATTACTGGCTGGATCGAAGTTGGAAACAACTTGTAGCTTCATCTAGACTCGTTTGAAGTGGAAAACAAATTTGTAGTTTCATTCTTGACTCGTTTGAGCCCGGAAACAACTTGTTGCTTCATTATTGGCTGGATTGAAGTTGGAAACAACTTGTAGCTTCATTCCAGACTCGTTTGAAGTTGAAAACACTTGTAGCTTCATTTTCGGTTGTTTAAAATTAGAATCAACTTGTAGTTTCATTTTTGACTCGTTTGAGCCTGTAAACAACTTGTTGCTTCATTATTGGCTGGATTGAAGTTGGAAACAACTTGTAGCTTCATTCTAGACTCGTTTGAAGTGGAAAACAATTTGTAGCTTCATTTTCGGTTGTTTAAAATTAGAATCAACTTGTAGTTTCATTCTTGACTCGTTTGAGCCCGGAAACAACTTTTGCTTCATTATTGGCTGGATTGAAGTTGGAAACAACATGTAGCTTCATTCCAGACTCGTTTGAAGTTGAAAACAACTTGTAGCTTCATTTTCGTTGTTTAAAATTAGAATCAACTTGTAGTTTCATTCTTGACTCGTTTGAGCCTGTAAACAACTTGTTGCTTCATTATTGGCTGATTGAAGTTGGAAACAACTTGTAGCTTCATTCTAGACTCGTTTGAAGTTGAAAACAATTTGTAGCTTCATTTTCGGTTGTTTAAAATTAGAATCAACTTGTAGTTTCATTCTTGACTCGTTTGAGCCCGGAAACAACTTGTTGCTTCATTATTGGCTGGATTGAAGTTGGAAACAACTTGTAGCTTCATTCCAGACTCGTTTGAAGTTGAAAACAACTTGTAGCTTCATTTTCGGTTGTTTAAATTAGAATCAACTTGTAGTTTCATTCTTGACTCGTTTGAGCCTGTAAACAACTTGTTGCTTCATTATTGGTTAGATTGAAGTTGGAAACAACTTGTAGCTTCATTCTAGACTCGTTTGAAGTGGAAAACAATTTGTAGCTTCATTTTCGGTTGTTTAAAATTAGAATCAACTTGTAGTTTCATTCTTGACTCGTTTGAGCCCGGAAACAACTTGTTGCTTCATTATTGGCTGGATTGAAGTTGGAAACAACATGTAGCTTCATTCCAGACTCGTTTGAAGTTGAAAACAACTTGTAGCTTCATTTTCAGTTGTTTAAAATTAGAATCAACTTGTAGTTTCATTCTTGACTCGTTTGAGCCTGTAAACAACTTGTTGCTTCATTATTGGCTAGATTGAAGTTGGAAACAACTTGTAGCTTCATTCTAGACTCGTTTGAAGTGAAAACAAATTGTAGCTTCATTTTCGGTTGTTTAAAATTAGAATCAACTTGTAGTTTCATTCTTGACTCGTTTGAGCCTGTAAACAACTTGTTGCTTCATTACTGGCTGGATCGAAGTTGGAAACAACTTGTAGCTTCATTCTAGACTCGTTTGAAGTGGACAACAATTTGTAGTTTCATTCTTGACTCGTTTGAGCACGGAAACAACTTGTTGCTTCATTATTGGCTGGATTGAAGTTGGAAACGACTTGTAGCTTCATTCCAGACTCGTTTGAAGTTGAACACAACTTGTAGCTTCATTTTCGGTTGTTTAAAATTAGAATCAACTTGTAGTTTCATTTTTTACTCGTTTGAGCCTGTTAAACAACTTGTTGCTTCATTATTGGTTAGATTGAAGTTGGAAACAACTTGTAGCTTCATTCTAGACCGTTTGAAGTGGAAAACAATTTGTAGCTTCATTTTCGGTTGTTTAAATTAGAATCAACTTGTAGTTTCATTTTTGAATCGTTTGAGCCCGGAAACAACTTTTTGCTTCATTATTGGCTGGATTGAAGTTGGAACAACATGTAGCTTCATTCCAGACTCGTTTGAAGTTGAAAACAACTTGTAGTAGCTTCATTTTGGTTGTTTAAAATTAGAATCAACTTGTAGTTTCATTCTTGACTCGTTTGAGCCTGTAAACAACTTGTTGCTTCATTATTGGCTAGATTGAAGTTGGAAACAACTTGTAGCTTCATTCTAGACTCGTTGAAGTTGAAAACAATTTGTAGCTTCATTTTCGGTTGTTTAAATTAGAATCAACTTGTAGTTTCATTCTTGACTCGTTTGAGCCCGGAAACAACTTGTTGTTCATTATTGGCTGGATTGAAGTTGGAAACGACTTGTAGCTTCATTCCAGACTCGTTTGAAGTTGAACAACTTGTAGCTTCATTTTCGGTTGTTTAAAATTAGAATCAACTTGTAGTTTCATTCTTGACTCGTTTGAGCCTGTAAACAACTTGTTGCTTCATTATTGGTTAGATTGAAGTTGGAAACAACTTGTAGCTTCATTCAAGACTCGTTTGAAGTGGAAAACAATTTGTAGCTTCATTTTCGGCTGTTTAAAATTAGAATCAACTTGTAGTTTCATTCTTGACTCGCTTGAGCCCGGAAACAACTTGTTGCTTCTTTATTGGCTGGATTGAAGTTGGAAACAACATGTAGCTTCATTCCAGACTCGTTTGAAGTTGAAAACAACTTGTAGCTTCATTTTCAGTTGTTTAAAATTAGAATCAACTTGTAGTTTTCATTCTTGACTCGTTTGAGCCTGTAAACACTTGTTGCTTCATTATTGGCTAGATTGAAGTTGGAAACAACTTAAAGCTTCATTCTAGACTCGTGGGAAGTGGAAAACAAATTGTAGCTTCATTTTCGGTTGTTTAAAATTAGAATGAACTTGTAGTTTCATTCTTGACTCGTTTGAGCCCGGAAACAACTTGTTGCTTCATTACTGGCTGGATTGAAGTTGGAAACATCATGTAGCTTCATTACAGACTCGTTTAAAGTTGAAAACAACTTGTAGCTTCATTTTCAGTTGTTTAAAATTAGAATCAACTTGTAGTTTCCTTCTTGACTCGTTTGAGCCTGTAAACAACTTGTTGCTTCATTACTGGCTGGATTGAAGTTGGAAACAACTTGTAGCTTCATTCTAGACTCGTTTGAAGCTGAAAACAATTTGTAGCTTCATTTTCGGTTGTTTAAAATTAGAATCAACTTGTAGTGTCATTCTTGACTCGTTTGAGCCCGGAAACAACTTGTTGCTTCATTATTGGCTAGATTGAAGTTGGAAACAACATGTAGCTTCATTCCAGACTCGTTTGAAGTTGAAAACAACTTGTAGCTTCGTTTCAAATTTTTAAAATTAGAATCAACTGTATTTCATTCTTGACTCGTTTGAGCCTGTAAACAACTTGTTGCTTTCATTATTGGCTAGATTCAAGTTGGATACAACTTGTAACTTCATTCTAGACTCGTTTGAAGTTGAAAACAAGTTGTAGCTTCATTTTCGGTTGTTTAAAATTAGAATCAACTTGTAGTTTCATTCTTGACTCGTTTGAGCCTGTAAACAACTTGTTGCTTTCATTACTGGCATTGGATCGATGTTGGAAACAACTTGTAGCTTCATTCTAGACTCGTTTGAAGTGGACAACAATTGTAGTTTCATTCTTGACTCGTTTGAGCCCGGAAACAACTTGTTGCTCATTATTGGCTGGATTGAAGTTGGAAACGACTTGTAAGCTTCATTCCAGACTCGTTTGAAGTTGAACAAAACTTGTAGCTTCATTTTCGGTTGTTTAAAATTAGAATCAACTTGTAGTTTCATTTTTGACTCGTTTGAGCCTGTAAACAACTTGTTGCTTCATTATGGCTGGATTGAAGTTGGAAACAACTTGTAGCTTCATTCCAGACTCGTTTGAAGTTGAAACAACTTGTAGCTTCATTTTCGGTTGTTTAAAATTAGAATCAACTTGTAGTTTCATTCTTGACTCGTTTGAGCCTGTAAACAACTTGTTGCTTCATTATTTTGAAGTTGAAACAACTTGTAGCTTCATTTTCGGTTGTTTAAAATTAGAATCAACTTTTAGTTTCATTCTTGACTCGTTTCAGCCTGTAAACAACTTGTTGCTTTCATTATTGGCTAGATCGAAGTTGGAAACAACTTGTAGCTTCATTCTAGACTCGTTTGACATTGAAAACAATTTTGTTGTTGTTTTATTCTGGACTCGTTTGAGCCCGGAAACACAACTTGTTTGCTTCATATTGGCTGGATTGAAGTGAAACGACTTGTTAGCTTCAGTCCAGACTCGTTTGAAGTTGAACACAACTTGTAGCTTCATTTTCGGTTTGTTTAAAATTAGAAGCAACTTGTCGTTTCATTATTGACTCGTTTGAGCCTGTAAAAACTGTTGCTTCATTATTGGTTAGATTGCAAGTTGGAAACCAACTCTGTAGCTTCATTCTAGACTCGTTTTGAAGTGGTGAAAAAAATTTGTAGCCTCATTTTCGGTTGTTTTACAAATTAGAATCAACTTGTAGTTTCATTCTTGACTCGTTTTTGAGCCCGGAAACAACTCTTGCTTCATTATTGGCTCGATTGAAGTTGAACAACCATGTAGCTTCATTCCAGACTCGTTTGAAGTTAAAACAACTTGTAGCTTGTTTTTTCAAATTGTTTTAAAATAGAATCAACTTGGTAGTTTCATCTTGACTCGTTTGAGCCTGTAAACAACTTGTTGCTTCATTATTGGCTAGATTCCAAGTTGGATAACAACTTGTAACATTCCTTTTCTAGACTCGTTTGAAGTTGAAAACAAGTTGTAGCTTCATTTCGGTTGTTTAAAATTGAGAATTCAACTTGTAGTTTCATTCTGACTCGTTTTGAGCTGGTAAACAACTTGTTGATTCATTACTGGCTGGATCGAGTTGGAAACAACTTGTAAGCTCATTCAGACTCGTTTTGAAGTGGACAACAATTTGTATTTTCATTCTTGACTCGTTTGAGCACGGAAACAACTGTTGCTTTCATTATTGGCTGGATTGAAGTTGGAAACGACTTGTAGCTTCATTCCAGACTCGTTGAAGTTGAACACAACTTGTAGCTTCATTTCGGTTGTTTAAAATTAGAATCAACTTGTAGTTTCATTTTTACTCGTTTGAGCCTGTAAAACAACTTGTTGCTTCATTATTGGTTAGATTGAAGTTGGAAACAACTTGTAGCTTCATTCTAGACTCGTATTGAAGTGGAAAACAATTTGTAACTTAATTTTCGGTTGTTTAAAATTAGAGTCCAACTTGTAGTTTCATTTTTGAATCGTTTGAGCCCGGAACAACTTTTTGCTTCATTATTGGTTGGATTGAAGTTGGAAACACATGTAGCTTCATTCCAGACTCGTTTGAAGTTGAAAACAACTTGTAGCTTCATTTTAGTTGTTTAAAATTAGAATCACTTGTAGTTTATTCTTGACTCGTTTGAGCCTGTAAACAACTTGTGCTTCATCATTGGCTAGATTGAAGTTGGATACAACTTGTAGCTTCATTTCTAGACTCGTTTGAAGTTGAAAACAATTTGTAACTTCATTTTCGGTTGTTTAAAATTAGAATCAACTTGTATTTCATTCTGACTCGTTTGAGCCCGGAAACAACTGTTGTTTCATTATTGGCTGGATTGAAGTTGGAAACAACTTGTAGCTTCATTCAGACGTTTGAAGTTGAAAACAACTTGTAGCTTCATTTTCGTTGTTTAAAATTAGAATCAACTTGTAGTTTCATTCTTGACTCGTTTGAGCCTGAAACAACTTGTTGCTTCATTATTGGCTATTGAAGTTGGAAACAACTTGTAGCTTCATTCAGACTCGTTTGAAGTGGAAAACAATTTGTAGCTTCATTTTCGGTTGTTTAAAATTAGAATCAACTTGTAGTTTCATTCTTGACTCGTTTGAGCCGGAAACAACTTGTTGCTTCATTATTGGCTGGATTGAAGTTGGAAACAACATGTAGCTTCATTCCAGACTCGTTTGAAGTTGAAAACAACTTGTAGCTTCATTTTCGTTGTTTAAAATTAGAATCAACTTGTAGTTTCATTTGACTCGTTTGAGCCTGTAAACAACTTGTTGCTTCATTATTGGCTAGATTGAAGTTGGAAACAACTTGTAGCTTCATTCTAGACTCGTTTGAAGTGGAAAACAATTTGTAGCTTCATTTTCGGTTGTTTAAAATTAGAATCAACTTGTAGTTTCATTCTTGACTCGTTTGAGCCCGGAAACAACTTGTTGCTTCATTATTGGCTGGATTGAAGTTGGAAACAACATGTAGCTTCATTCCAGACTCGTTTGAAGTTGAAAACAACTTGTAGCTTCATTTTCAGTTGTTTAAAATTAGAATCAACTTGTAGTTTCATTCTTGACTCGTTTGCCCTGTAAACAACTTGTTGCTTCATTATTGGCTGGATTGAAGTTGGAAACAACTTGTAGCTTCATTCTAGACTCGTTTGAAGTTGAAAACAACTTGTAGCTTCATTTTCGGTTGTTTAAAATTAGAATCAACTTGTAGTTTCATTCTTGACTCGTTTGAGCCCGAAACAACTTGTTGCTTCATTATTGGCTAGATTGAAGTTGGAAACAACATGTAGCTTCATTCCAGACTCGTTTGAAGTTGAAAACAACTTGTAGCTTCATTTTCAGTTGTTTTAAATTAGAATCAACTTGTAGTTTCATTCTTGACTCGTTTGAGCCTGTAAACAACTTGTTGCTTCATTATTGGCTAGATTGAAGTTGGAAACAACTTGTAGCTTCATTCTAGACTCGTTTGAAGTTGAAAACAATTGTAGCTTCATTTTCGGTTGTTTAAAATTAGAATCAACTTGTAGTTTCATTCTTGACTCGTTTGAGCCTGTAAACAACTTGTTGCTTCATTACTGGCTGGATTGAAGTTGGAAACAACTTGTAGCTTCATTCTAGACTCGTTTGAAGTGGACAAACAATTGTAGTTTCATTCTTGACTCGTTTGAGCCCGGAAACAACTTGTTGCTTCATTATTGGCTGGATTGAAGTTGGAAACAACTTGTAGCTTCATTCCAGACTCGTTTGAAGTTGACAAAACAATTTGTAGCTTCATTTTCGGTTGTTTAAAATTAGAATCAACTTGTAGTTTCATTCTTGACTCGTTTGAGCCTGTAAACAACTTGTTGCTTCATTATTGGCTAGATTGAAGTTGGAAACAACTTGTAGCTTCATTCTAGACTCGTTTGAAGTGGAAAACAATTGTAGCTTCATTTTCGGTTGTTTAAAATTAGAATCAACTTGTAGTTTCATTCTTGACTCGTTTGAGCCCGGAAACAACTTTTGCTTCATTATTGGCTGGATTGAAGTTGGAAACAACATGTAGCTTCATTCCAGACTCGTTTGAAGTTGAAACAAACTTGTAGCTTCATTTTCAGTTGTTTAAAATTAGAATCAACTTGTAGTTTCATTCTTGACTCGTTTGAGCCTGTAAACAACTTGTTGCTTCATTATTGGCTAGATTGAAGTTGGAAACAACTTGTAGCTTCATTCTAGACTCGTTTGAAGTTGAAAACACAATTTGTAGCTTCATTTTCGGTTGTTTAAAATTAGAATCAACTTGTAGTTTCATTCTTGACTCGTTTGAGCCCGGAAACAACTGTTGGAAACAACTTGTAGCTTCATTCCAGACTCGTTTGAAGTTGAAACAACTTGTAGCTTCATTTTCGGTGTTTAAAATTAGAATCAACTTGTAGTTTCATTCTTGACTCGTTGAGCCTGTAAACAACTTGTTGCTTCATTATTGGCTGGATTGAAGTTGGAAACAACTTGTAGCTTCATTCTAGACTCGTTTGAAGTGGAAAACAATTTGTAGCTTCATTTTCGGTTGTTTAAAATTAGAATCAACTTGTAGTTTCATTCTTGACTCGTTTGAGCCCTGGAAACAACTTGTTGCTTCATTATTGGCTGGATTGAAGTTGGAAACAACATGTAGCTTCATTCCAGACTCGTTTGAAGTTGAAAACAACTTGTAGCTTCATTTTCAGTTGTTTAAAATTAGAATCAACTTGTAGTTTCATTCTTGACTCGTTTGAGCCTGTAAACAACTTGTTGCTTCATTATTGGCTAGATTGAAGTTGGAAACAACTTGTAGCTTCATTCTAGACTCGTTTGAAGTGGAAAACAACTTGTAGCTTCATTTTCGGTTGTTTAAAATTAGAATCAACTTGTAGTTTCATTCTTGACTCGTTTGAGCCTGGAAACAACTTGTTGCTTCATTATTGGCTGGATTGAAGTTGGAAACAACTTGTAGCTTCATTCCAGACTCGTTTGAAGTTGAAAACAACTTGTAGCTTCATTTTCGGTTGTTTAAAATTAGAATCAACTTGTAGTTTCATTCTTGACTCGTTTGAGCCGGAAACAACTTGTTGGAAACAACTTGTAGCTTCATTCCAGACTCGTTTGAAGTTGAAAACAACTTGTAGCTTCATTTTCGGTTGTTTAAAATTAGAATCAACTTGTAGTTTCATTCTTGACTCGTTTGAGCCTGTAAACAACTTGTTGCTTCATTATTGGCTGGATTGAAGTTGGAAACAACTTGTAGCTTCATTCTAGACTCGTTTGAAGTGGAAAACAACAATTTGTAGCTTCATTTTCGGTTGTTTAAAATTAGAATCAACTTGTAGTTTCATTCTTGACTCGTTTGAGCCCGGAAACAACTTGTTGCTTCATTATTGGCTGGATTGAAGTTGGAAACAACATGTAGCTTCATTCCAGACTCGTTTGAAGTTGAAAACAACTTGTAGCTTCATTTTCAGTTGTTTAAAATTAGAATCAACTTGTAGTTTCATTCTTGACTCGTTTGAGCCTGTAAACAACTTGTTGCTTCATTATTGGCTGGATTGAAGTTGGAAACAACTTGTAGCTTCATTCTAGACTCGTTTGAAGTGGAAAACAAATTGTAGCTTCATTTTCGGTTGTTTAAAATTAGAATCAACTTGTAGTTTCATTCTTGACTCGTTTGAGCCCGGAAACAACTTGTTGCTTCATTATTGGCTGGATTGAAGTTGGAAACAACTGTAGCTTCATTCCAGACTCGTTTGAAGTTGAAAACAACTTGTAGCTTCATTTTCAGTTGTTTAAAATTAGAATCAACTTGTAGTTTCATTCTTGACTCGTTTGAGCCTGTAAAAACTTGTTGCTTCATTATTGGCTGGATTGAAGTTGGAAACAACTTGTAGCTTCATTCTAGACTCGTTTGAAGCTGAAAACAATTTGTAGCTTCATTTTCGGTTGTTTAAAATTAGAATCAACTTGTAGTTTCATTCTTGACTCGTTTGAGCCCGGAAACAACTTGTTGCTTCATTATTGGCTAGATTGAAGTTGGAAACAACATGTAGCTTCATTCCAGACTCGTTTGAAGTTGAAAACAACTTGTAGCTTCGTTTTCAAATGTTTAAAATTAGAATCAACTTGTAGTTTCATTCTTGACTCGTTTGAGCCTGTAAACAACTTGTTGCTTCATTATTGGCTAGATTCAAGTTGGATACAACTTGTAACTTCATTCTAGACTCGTTTGAAGTTGAAAACAAGTTGTAGCTTCATTTTCGGTGTTTATAATTAGATCAACTTGTAGTTTCATTCTTGACCGTTTGAGCCTGTAAACAACTTGTTGCTTCAGTACTGGCTGGATCGATGTTGGAACAACTTGTAGCTTCATTCTAGACTCGTTTGAAGTGGACAACAATTTGTAGTTTCATTCTGACTCGTTTGAGCCGGAGAAACAACTTGTTGCTTCATTATTGGCTGGATTGAAGTTGGAACGACTTGTAGCTTCATTCCAGACTCGTTTGAAGTTGAACAAAACTTGTAGCTTCATTTTCGGTTGTTTAAAATTAGAATCAACTTGTAGTTTCATTTTTGACTCGTTTGAGCCTGTAAACAACTTGTTGCTTCATTATTGGTTAGATTGAAGTTGGAAAACAACTTGTAGCTTCATTCTAGACTGTTTGAAGTGGAAAACAATTTGTAACTTCATTTTCGGTTGTTTAAAATTAGAGTCAACTTGTAGTTTCATTTTTGAATCGTTTGAGCCCGGAAACAACTTTTTGCTTCATTATTGGTTGGATTGAAGTTGGAAACAACATGTAGCTTCATTCCAGATCGTTTGAAGTGAAAACAACTTGTAGCTTCATTTTCAATTGTTTAAATTAGAATAAATTGTAGTTTCATTCTGACTCGTTTGAGCCTGTAACAACAACTTGTTTGCTTCATCATTGGCTAGATTGAAGTGGATACAACTTGTAGCTTTCATTCTAGACTCGTTTGAAGTTGAAAACAATTTGTAACTTTCATTTCGGTTGTTTAAAATTAGAATCAACTTGTAGTTTCATTCTTGACTCGTTTGAGCCCGGAAACAACTTGTTGGAAACGACTTGTATCTTCATTCCAGATCGTTTGAAGTTGAACACAACTTGTAACTTCATTTTCGGTTGTTTAAAATTAGAATCAACTTGTAGTTTCATTCTTGACTCGTTTGAGCCTGTAAACAACTTGTTGCTTCATTATTGGTTAGATTGAAGTTGGAAACAACTTGTAGCTTCATTCTAGACTCGTTTGAAGTGGAAAACAATTTGTAGCTTCATTTTCGGTTGTTTAAAATTAGAATCAACTTGTAGTTTCATTCTTGACTCGTTTGAGCCCGGAAACAACTTGTTGCTTCATTATTGGCTGGATTGAAGTTGGAAACAACATGTAGCTTCATTCCAGACTCGTTTGAAGTTGAAAACAACTTGTAGCTTCATTTTCAGTTGTTTAAAATTAGAATCAACTTGTAGTTTCATTCTTGACTCGTTTGAGCCTGTAAACAACTTGTTGCTTCATTATTGGCTGGATTGAAGTTGGAAACAACTTGTAGCTTCATTCTAGACTCGTTTGAAGTGGAAAACAAATTGTAGCTTCATTTTCGGTTGTTTAAAATTAGAATCAACTTGTAGTTTCATTCTTGACTCGTTTGAGCCCGGAAACAACTTGTTGCTTCATTATTGGCTGGATTGAAGTTGGAAACAACATGTAGCTTCATTCCAGACTCGTTTGAAGTTGAAAACAACTTGTAGCTTCATTTTCAGTTGTTTAAAATTAGAATCAACTTGTAGTTTCATTCTTGACTCGTTTGAGCCTGTAAAAACTTGTTGCTTCATTATTGGCTAGATTGAAGTTGGAAACAACTTGTAGCTTCATTCTAGACTCGTTTGAAGTGAAAACAATTTGTAGCTTCATTTTCGGTTGTTTAAAATTAGAATCAACTTGTAGTTTCATTCTTGACTCGTTTGAGCCCGGAAACAACTTGTTGCTTCATTATTGGCTGATTGAAGTTGGAAACAACATGTAGCTTCATTCCAGACTCGTTTGAAGTTGAAAACAACTTGTAGCTTCATTTTCAGTTGTTTAAAATTAGAATCAACTTGTAGTTTCATTCTTGACTCGTTTGAGCCTGTAAACAACTTGTTGCTTCATTATTGGCTAGATTGAAGTTGGAAACAACTTGTAGCTTCATTCTAGACTCGTTTGAAGTTGAAAACAACTTGTAGCTTCATTTTCGGTTGTTTAAAATTAGAATCAACTTGTAGTTTCATTCTTGACTCGTTTGAGCCTGTAAACAACTTGTTGCTTCATTACTGGCTGGATTGAAGTTGGAAACAACTTGTAGCTTCATTCTAGACTCGTTTGAAGTGGAACAATTTGTAGTTTCATTCTTGACTCGTTTGAGCCCGGAAACAACTTGTTGCTTCATTATTGGCTGGATTGAAGTTGGAAACAACTTGTAGCTTCATTCCAGACTCGTTTGAAGTTGAACAAAACTTGTAGCTTCATTTTCGGTTGTTTAAAATTAGAATCAACTTGTAGTTTCATTCTTGACTCGTTTGAGCCTGTAAACAACTTGTTGCTTCATTATTGGCTAGATTGAAGTTGGAAACAACTTGTAGCTTCATTCTAGACTCGTTTGAAGTGGAAAACAATTTGTAGCTTCATTTTCGGTTGTTTAAAATTAGAATCAACTTGTAGTTTCATTCTTGACTCGTTTGAGCCCGGAAACAACTTGTTGCTTCATTATTGGCTGGATTGAAGTTGGAAACAACATGTAGCTTCATTCCAGACTCGTTTGAAGTTGAAAACAATGTAGCTTCATTTTCGTTGTTTAAAATTAGAATCAACTTGTAGTTTCATTCTTGACTCGTTTGAGCCTGTAAACAACTTGTTGCTTCATTATTGGCTAGATTGAAGTTGGAAACAACTTGTAGCTTCATTCTAGACTCGTTTGAAGTTGAAAACAATTTGTAGCTTCATTTTCGGTTGTTTAAAATTAGAATCAACTTGTAGTTTCATTCTTGACTCGTTTGAGCCCGGAAACAACTTTTGGAAACGACTTGTAGCTTCATTCCAGACTCGTTTGAAGTTGAAAACAACTTGTAGCTTCATTTTCGGTTGTTTAAAATTAGAATCAACTTGTAGTTTCATTCTTGACTCGTTTGAGCCTGTAAACAACTTGTTGCTTCATTATTGGCTAGATT
Source organism: Daucus carota subsp. sativus (assembly GCF_001625215.2). Taxonomy (NCBI): domain Eukaryota; kingdom Viridiplantae; phylum Streptophyta; class Magnoliopsida; order Apiales; family Apiaceae; genus Daucus; species Daucus carota. The sequence goes on along the minus strand of NC_030387.2, from coordinate 17,345,709 downwards.
GAAGTTGGAAACAACTTGTAGCTTCATTCTAGACTCGTTTGAAGTGGAAAACAATTTGTAGCTTCATTTTCGGTTGTTTAAAATTAGAATCAACTTGTAGTTTCATTCTTGACTCGTTTGAGCCCGGAAACAACTTGTTGCTTCATTATTGGCTGGATTGAAGTTGGAAACAACTTGTAGCTTCATTCCAGACTCGTTTGAAGTTGAAAACAACTTGTAGCTTCATTTTCAGTTGTTTAAAATTAGAATCAACTTGTAGTTTCATTCTTGACTCGTTTGAGCCTGTAAACAACTTGTTGCTTCATTATTGGCTGGATTGAAGTTGGAAACAACTTGTAGCTTCATTCTAGACTCGTTTGAAGTGAAAACAATTGTAGCTTCATTTTCGGTTGTTTAAAATTAGAATCAACTTGTAGTTTCATTCTTGACTCGTTTGAGCCCGGAAACAACTTGTTGCTTCATTATTGGCTGGATTGAAGTTGGAAACAACTTGTAGCTTCATTCCAGACTCGTTTGAAGTTGAAAACAACTTGTAGCTTCATTTTCAGTTGTTTAAAATTAGAATCAACTTGTAGTTTCATTCTTGACTCGTTTGAGCCCGGAAACAACTTGTTGCTTCATTATTGGCTGGATTGAAGTTGGAAACAACTTGTAGCTTCATTCCAGACTCGTTTGAAGTTGAAAACAACTTGTAGCTTCATTTTCAGTTGTTTAAAATTAGAATCAACTTGTAGTTTCATTCTTGACTCGTTTGAGCCTGTAAACAACTTGTTGCTTCATTATTGGCTAGATTGAAGTTGGAAACAACTTGTAGCTTCATTCTAGACTCGTTTGAAGTGAAAACAATTGTAGCTTCATTTTCGGTTGTTTAAAATTAGAATCAACTTGTAGTTTCATTCTTGACTCGTTGAGCCCGGAAACAACTTGTTGCTTCATTATTGGCTGGATTGAAGTTGGAAACAACATGTAGCTTCATTCAGACTCGTTTGAAGTTGAAAACAACTTGTAGCTTCATTTTCGGTTGTTTAAAATTAGAATCAACTTGTAGTTTCATTCTTGACTCGTTTGAGCCTGTAAACAACTTGTTGCTTCATTATTGGCTAGATTGAAGTTGGAAACAACTTGTAGCTTCATTCTAGACTCGTTTGAAGTGGAAAACAAATTGTAGCTTCATTTTCGGTTGTTTAAAATTAGAATCAACTTGTAGTTTCATTCTTGACTCGTTTGAGCCCGGAAACAACTTGTTGCTTCATTATTGGCTGATTGAAGTTGGAAACAACATGTAGCTTCATTCCAGACTCGTTTGAAGTTGAAAACAACTTGTAGCTTCATTTTCAGTTGTTTAAAATTAGAATCAACTTGTAGTTTCATTCTTGACTCGTTTGAGCCTGTAAACAACTTGTTGCTTCATTATTGGCTGGATTGAAGTTGGAAACAACTTGTAGCTTCATTCTAGACTCGTTTGAAGTGGAAAACAAATTGTAGCTTCATTTTCGGTTGTTTAAAATTAGAATCAACTTGTAGTTTCATTCTTGACTCGTTTGAGCCCGGAAACAACTTGTTGCTTCATTATTGGCTGGATTGAAGTTGGAAACAACATGTAGCTTCATTCCAGACTCGTTTGAAGTTGAAAACAACTTGTAGCTTCATTTTCAGTTGTTTAAAATTAGAATCAACTTGTAGTTTCATTCTTGACTCGTTTGAGCCTGTAAACAACTTGTTGCTTCATTATTGGCTAGATTGAAGTTGGAAACAACTTGTAGCTTCATTCTAGACTCGTTTGAAGTTGAAAACAATTGTAGCTTCATTTTCGGTTGTTTAAAATTAGAATCAACTTGTAGTTTCATTCTTGACTCGTTTGAGCCGGAAACAACTTGTTGCTTCATTATTGGCTGGATTGAAGTTGGAAACAACTTGTAGCTTCATTCCAGACTCGTTTGAAGTTGAAAACAACTTGTAGCTTCATTTTCGGTTGTTTAAAATTAGAATCAACTTGTAGTTTCATTTTTGACTCGTTTGAGCCTGTAAACAACTTGTTGCTTCATTATTGGTAGATTGAAGTTGGAAACAACTTGTAGCTTCATTCTAGACTCGTTTGAAGTGGAAAACAATTTGTAGCTTCATTTTCGGTTGTTTAAAATTAGAATCAACTTGTAGTTTCATTCTTGACTCGTTTGAGCCCGGAAACAACTTGTTGCTTCATTATTGGCTGGATTGAAGTTGGAAACAACATGTAGCTTCATTCCAGACTCGTTTGAAGTTGAAAACAACTTGTAGCTTCATTTTCGGTTGTTTAAAATTAGAATCAACTTGTAGTTTCATTCTTGACTCGTTTGAGCCTGTAAACAACTTGTTGCTTCATTATTGGCTAGATTGAAGTTGGAAACAACTTGTAGCTTCATTCCAGACTCGTTTGAAGTTGAAAACAACTTGTAGCTTCATTTTCGGTTGTTTAAAATTAGAATCAACATTTAGTTTTCATTCTTGACTCGTTTCAGCCTGTAAACAACTTGTTGCTTCATTACTGGCTGGATCGAAGTTGGAAACAACTTGTAGCTTCATTCTAGACTCGTTTGAAGTGGAAACAACTTTGTAGTTTCATTCTTGACTCGTTTGAGCCCGGTAACAACTTGTTGCTTCATTATTGGCTGGATTGAAGTTGGAAACGACTTGTAGCTTCATTCCAGACTCGTTTGAAGTTGAACACAACTTGTAGCTTCATTTTCGGTTGTTTAAAATTAGAATCAACTTGTAGTTTCATTCTTGACTCGTTTGAGCCTGTAAACAACTTGTTGCTTCATTATTGGCTAGATTGAAGTTGGAAACAACTTGTAGCTTCATTCTAGACTCGTTTGAAGTGGAAAACAATTTGTAACTTCATTTTCGGTTGTTTAAAATTAGAATCAACTTGTAGTTTCATTTTTGAATCGTTTGAGCCCGGAAACAACTTGTTGCTTCATTATTGGCTGGATTGAAGTTGGAAACAACATGTAGCTTCATTCCAGACTCGTTTGAAGTTGAAAACAACTTGTAGCTTCATTTTCAGTTGTTTAAAATTAGAATCAACTTGTAGTTTCATTCTTGACTCGTTTGAGCCTGTAAACAACTTGTTGCTTCATTATTGGCTAGATTGAAGTTGGAAACAACTTGTAGCTTCATTCTAGACTCGTTTGAAGTTGAAAACAATTTGTAGCTTCATTTTCGGTTGTTTAAAATTAGAATCAACTTGTAGTTTCATTCTTGACTCGTTTGAGCCGGAAACAACTTGTTGCTTCATTATTGGCTGGATTGAAGTTGGAAACAACTTGTAGCTTCATTCCAGACTCGTTTGAAGTTGAAAACAACTTGTAGCTTCATTTTCGGTTGTTTAAAATTAGAATCAACTTGTAGTTTCATTCTTGACTCGTTTGAGCCTGGAAACAACTTGTTGCTTCATTATTGGCTAGATTGAAGTTGGAAACAACTTGTAGCTTCATTCCAGACTCGTTTGAAGTTGAAAACAACTTGTAGCTTCATTTTCGGTTGTTTAAAATTAGAATCAACTTTAGTTTCATTCTTGACTCGTTTGAGCCTGTAAACAACTTGTTGCTTCATTATGGCTGGATTGAAGTTGGAAACAACTTGTAGCTTCATTCTAGACTCGTTTGAAGTGGAAAACAATTTGTAGTTTCATTCTTGACTCGTTTGAGCCCGGAAACAACTTGTTGCTTCATTATTGGCTGGATTGAAGTTGGAAACACTTGTAGCTTCATTCCAGACTCGTTTGAAGTTGAACACAACTTGTAGCTTCATTTTCGGTTGTTTAAAATTAGAATCAACTTGTAGTTTCATTCTTGACTCGTTTGAGCCTGTAAACAACTTGTTGCTTCATTATTGGTTAGATTGAAGTTGGAAACAACTTGTAGCTTCATTCTAGACTCGTTTGAAGTGAAAACAATTTGTAGCTTCATTTTCGGTTGTTTAAAATTAGAATCAACTTGTAGTTTCATTTTTGACTCGTTTGAGCCCGGAAACAACTTGTTGCTTCATTATTGGCTGGATTGAAGTTGGAAACAACATGTAGCTTCATTCCAGACTCGTTTGAAGTTGAAAACAACTTGTAGCTTCATTTTCAGTTGTTTAAAATTAGAATCAACTTGTAGTTTCATTCTTGACTCGTTTGAGCCTGTAAACAACTTGTTGCTTCATTATTGGCTAGATTGAAGTTGGAAACAACTTGTAGCTTCATTCTAGACTCGTTTGAAGTTGAAAACAATTTGTAGCTTCATTTTCGGTTGTTTAAAATTAGAATCAACTTGTAGTTTCATTCTTGACTCGTTTGAGCCCGGAAACAACTTGTTGCTTCATTATTGGCTGGATTGAAGTTGGAAACAACTTGTAGCTTCATTCCAGACTCGTTTGAAGTTGAAAACAACTTGTAGCTTCATTTTCGGTTGTTTAAAATTAGAATCAACTTGTAGTTTCATTCTTGACTCGTTTGAGCCTGGAAACAACTTGTTGCTTCATTATTGGCTAGATTGAAGTTGGAAACAACTTGTAGCTTCATTCCAGACTCGTTTGAAGTTGAAAACAACTTGTAGCTTCATTTTCGGTTGTTTAAAATTAGAATCAACTTGTAGTTTCATTCTTGACTCGTTTGAGCCTGTAAACAACTTGTTGCTTCATTATTGGCTGGATTGAAGTTGGAAACAACTTGTAGCTTCATTCTAGACTCGTTTGAAGTGGAAAACAATTTGTAGTTTCATTCTTGACTCGTTTGAGCCCGGAAACAACTTGTTGCTTCATTATTGGCTGGATTGAAGTTGGAAACAACTTGTAGCTTCATTCCAGACTCGTTTGAAGTTGAACACAACTTGTAGCTTCATTTTCGGTTGTTTAAAATTAGAATCAACTTGTAGTTTCATTCTTGACTCGTTTGAGCCTGTAAACAACTTGTTGCTTCATTATTGGTTAGATTGAAGTTGGAAACAACTTGTAGCTTCATTCTAGACTCGTTTGAAGTGGAAAACAATTTGTAGCTTCATTTTCGGTTGTTTAAAATTAGAATCAACTTGTAGTTTCATTCTTGACTCGTTTGAGCCCGGAAACAACTTGTTGCTTCATTATTGGCTGGATTGAAGTTGGAAACAACATGTAGCTTCATTCCAGACTCGTTTGAAGTTGAAAACAACTTGTAGCTTCATTTTCAGTTGTTTAAAATTAGAATCAACTTGTAGTTTCATTCTTGACTCGTTTGAGCCTGTAAACAACTTGTTGCTTCATTATTGGCTAGATTGAAGTTGGAAACAACTTGTAGCTTCATTCTAGACTCGTTTGAAGTTGAAAACAATTGTAGCTTCATTTTCGGTTGTTTAAAATTAGAATCAACTTGTAGTTTCATTCTTGACTCGTTTGAGCCGGAAACAACTTGTTGCTTCATTATTGGCTGGATTGAAGTTGGAAACAACTTGTAGCTTCATTCCAGACTCGTTTGAAGTTGAAAACAACTTGTAGCTTCATTTTCGGTTGTTTAAAATTAGAATCAACTTGTAGTTTCATTCTTGACTCGTTTGAGCCTGGAAACAACTTGTTGCTTCATTATTGGCTAGATTGAAGTTGGAAACAACTTGTAGCTTCATTCCAGACTCGTTTGAAGTTGAAAACAACTTGTAGCTTCATTTTCGGTTGTTTAAAATTAGAATCAACTTTAGTTTCATTCTTGACTCGTTTGAGCCTGTAAACAACTTGTTGCTTCATTATTGGCTGGATTGAAGTTGGAAACAACTTGTAGCTTCATTCTAGACTCGTTTGAAGTGGAAAAAATTTGTAGTTTCATTCTTGACTCGTTTGAGCCCGGAAACAACTTGTTGCTTCATTATTGGCTGGATTGAAGTTGGAAACAACTTGTAGCTTCATTCCAGACTCGTTTGAAGTTGAACACAACTTGTAGCTTCATTTTCGGTTGTTTAAAATTAGAATCAACTTGTAGTTTCATTCTTGACTCGTTTGAGCCTGTAAACAACTTGTTGCTTCATTATTGGCTAGATTGAAGTTGGAAACAACTTGTAGCTTCATTCTAGACTCGTTTGAAGTGGAAAACAATTTGTAGCTTCATTTTCGGTTGTTTAAAATTAGAATCAACTTGTAGTTTCATTCTTGACTCGTTTGAGCCCGGAAACAACTTGTTGCTTCATTATTGGCTGGATTGAAGTTGGAAACAACATGTAGCTTCATTCCAGACTCGTTTGAAGTTGAAAACAACTTGTAGCTTCATTTTCAGTTGTTTAAAATTAGAATCAACTTGTAGTTTCATTCTTGACTCGTTTGAGCCTGTAAACAACTTGTTGCTTCATTATTGGCTAGATTGAAGTTGGAAACAACTTGTAGCTTCATTCTAGACTCGTTTGAAGTTGAAAACAATTTGTAGCTTCATTTTCGGTTGTTTAAAATTAGAATCAACTTGTAGTTTCATTCTTGACTCGTTTGAGCCCGGAAACAACTTGTTGCTTCATTATTGGCTGGATTGAAGTTGGAAACAACTTGTAGCTTCATTCCAGACTCGTTTGAAGTTGAAAACAACTTGTAGCTTCATTTTCGGTTGTTTAAAATTAGAATCAACTTGTAGTTTCATTCTTGACTCGTTTGAGCCTGTAAACAACTTGTTGCTTCATTATTGGCTAGATTGAAGTTGGAAACAACTTGTAGCTTCATTCTAGACTCGTTTGAAGTGGAAAACAATTTGTAGCTTCATTTTCGGTTGTTTAAAATTAGAATCAACTTGTAGTTTCATTCTTGACTCGTTTGAGCCCGGAAACAACTTGTTGCTTCATTATTGGCTGGATTGAAGTTGGAAACAACTTGTAGCTTCATTCCAGACTCGTTTGAAGTTGAAAACAACTTGTAGCTTCATTTTCAGTTGTTTAAAATTAGAATCAACTTGTAGTTTCATTCTTGACTCGTTTGAGCCTGGAAACAACTTGTTGCTTCATTATTGGCTGGATTGAAGTTGGAAACAACTTGTAGCTTCATTCAGACTCGTTTGAAGTTGAAAACAACTTGTAGCTTCATTTTCAGGTTGTTTAAAATTAGAATCAACTTGTAGTTTCATTCTTGACTCGTTTGAGCCTGTAAACAACTTGTTGCTTCATTATTGGCTAGATTGAAGTTGGATACAACTTGTAGCTTCATTCTAGACTCGTTTGAAGTTGAAAACAATTTGTAACTTCATTTTCGGTTGTTTAAAATTAGAATCAACTTGTAGTTTCATTCTTGACTCGTTTGAGCCCGGAAACAACTTGTTGGAAACGACTTGTATCTTCATTCCAGATCGTTTGAAGTTGAACACAACTTGTAACTTCATTTTCGGTTGTTTAAAATTAGAATCAACTTGTAGTTTCATTCTTGACTCGTTTGAGCCCGGAAACAACTTGTTGCTTCATTATTGGCTGGATTGAAGTTGGAAACAACTTGTAGCTTCATTCCAGACTCGTTTGAAGTTGAAAACAACTTGTAGCTTCATTTTCGGTTGTTTAAAATTAGAATCAACTTGTAGTTTCATTCTTGACTCGTTTGAGCCTGTAAACAACTTGTTGCTTCATTATTGGCTAGATTGAAGTTGGAAACAACTTGTAGCTTCATTCTAGACTCGTTTGAAGTGGAAAACAATTTGTAGCTTCATTTTCGGTTGTTTAAAATTAGAATCAACTTGTAGTTTCATTCTTGACTCGTTTGAGCCCGGAAACAACTTGTTGCTTCATTATTGGCTGGATTGAAGTTGGAAACAACTTGTAGCTTCATTCCAGACTCGTTTGAAGTTGAAAACAACTTGTAGCTTCATTTTCAGTTGTTTAAAATTAGAATCAACTTGTAGTTTCATTCTTGACTCGTTTGAGCCTGGAAACAACTTGTTGCTTCATTATTGGCTGGATTGAAGTTGGAAACAACATGTAGCTTCATTCCAGACTCGTTTGAAGTTGAAAACAACTTGTAGCTTCATTTTCAGTTGTTTAAAATTAGAATCAACTTGTAGTTTCATTCTTGACTCGTTTGAGCCTGTAAACAACTTGTTGCTTCATTATTGGCTAGATTGAAGTTGGAAACAACTTGTAGCTTCATTCTAGACTCGTTTGAAGTTGAAAACAATTTGTAACTTCATTTTCGGTTGTTTAAAATTAGAATCAACTTGTAGTTTCATTCTTGACTCGTTTGAGCCCGGAAACAACTTGTTGGAAACGACTTGTATCTTCATTCCAGATCGTTTGAAGTTGAAACAACTTGTAGCTTCATTTTCGGTTGTTTAAAATTAGAATCAACTTGTAGTTTCATTCTTGACTCGTTTGAGCCTGTAAACAACTTGTTGCTTCATTATTGGCTAGATTGAAGTTGGAAACAACTTGTAGCTTCATTCTAGACTCGTTTGAAGTGGAAAACAATTTGTAGCTTCATTTTCGGTTGTTTAAAATTAGAATCAACTTGTAGTTTCATTCTTGACTCGTTTGAGCCCGGAAACAACTTGTTGCTTCATTATTGGCTGGATTGAAGTTGGAAACAACATGTAGCTTCATTCCAGACTCGTTTGAAGTTGAAAACAACTTGTAGCTTCATTTTCGGTTGTTTAAAATTAGAATCAACTTGTAGTTTCATTCTTGACTCGTTTGAGCCTGTAAACAACTTGTTGCTTCATTATTGGCTGGATTGAAGTTGGAAACAACTTGTAGCTTCATTCTAGACTCGTTTGAAGTGGAAAACAAATTGTAGCTTCATTTTCGGTTGTTTAAAATTAGAATCAACTTGTAGTTTCATTCTTGACTCGTTTGAGCCCGGAAACAACTTGTTGCTTCATTATTGGCTGGATTGAAGTTGGAAACAACATGTAGCTTCATTCCAGACTCGTTTGAAGTTGAAAACAACTTGTAGCTTCATTTTCAGTTGTTTAAAATTAGAATCAACTTGTAGTTTCATTCTTGACTCGTTTGAGCCTGTAAACAACTTGTTGCTTCATTATTGGCTGGATTGAAGTTGGAAACAACTTGTAGCTTCATTCTAGACTCGTTTGAAGTGGAAAACAAATTGTAGCTTCATTTTCGGTTGTTTAAAATTAGAATCAACTTGTAGTTTCATTCTTGACTCGTTTGAGCCCGGAAACAACTTGTTGCTTCATTATTGGCTGGATTGAAGTTGGAAACAACATGTAGCTTCATTCCAGACTCGTTTGAAGTTGAAAACAACTTGTAGCTTCATTTTCAGTTGTTTAAAATTAGAATCAACTTGTAGTTTCATTCTTGACTCGTTTGAGCCTGTAAACAACTTGTTGCTTCATTATTGGCTAGATTGAAGTTGGATACAACTTGTAGCTTCATTCTAGACTCGTTTGAAGTGAAAACAATTGTAGCTTCATTTTCGGTTGTTTAAAATTAGAATCAACTTGTAGTTTCATTCTTGACTCGTTTGAGCCTGGAAACAACTTGTTGCTTCATTATTGGCTAGATTGAAGTTGGAAACAACTTGTAGCTTCATTCCAGACTCGTTTGAAGTTGAAAACAACTTGTAGCTTCATTTTCGGTTGTTTAAAATTAGAATCAACTTGTAGTTTCATTCTTGACTCGTTTGAGCCTGTAAACAACTTGTTGCTTCATTACTGGCTGGATCGAAGTTGGAAACAACTTGTAGCTTCATTCTAGACTCGTTTGAAGTGGAAAACAATTTGTAGTTTCATTCTTGACTCGTTTGAGCCCGGAAACAACTTGTTGCTTCATTATTGGCTGGATTGAAGTTGGAAACAACTTGTAGCTTCATTCCAGACTCGTTTGAAGTTGAACACAACTTGTAGCTTCATTTTCGGTTGTTTAAAATTAGAATCAACTTGTAGTTTCATTCTTGACTCGTTTGAGCCTGTAAACAACTTGTTGCTTCATTATTGGTAGATTGAAGTTGGAAACAACTTGTAGCTTCATTCTAGACTCGTTTGAAGTGGAAAACAATTTGTAGCTTCATTTTCGGTTGTTTAAAATTAGAATCAACTTGTAGTTTCATTCTTGACTCGTTTGAGCCCGGAAACAACTTGTTGCTTCATTATTGGCTGGATTGAAGTTGGAAACAACATGTAGCTTCATTCCAGACTCGTTTGAAGTTGAAAACAACTTGTAGCTTCATTTTCAGTTGTTTAAAATTAGAATCAACTTGTAGTTTCATTCTTGACTCGTTTGAGCCTGTAAACAACTTGTTGCTTCATCATTGGCTAGATTGAAGTTGGATACAACTTGTAGCTTCATTCTAGACTCGTTTGAAGTTGAAAACAATTTGTAACTTCATTTTCGGTTGTTTAAAATTAGAATCAACTTGTAGTTTCATTCTTGACTCGTTTGAGCCCGGAAACAACTTGTTGCTTCATTATTGGCTGGATTGAAGTTGGAAACAACTTGTAGCTTCATTCCAGACTCGTTTGAAGTTGAAAACAACTTGTAGCTTCATTTTCGGTTGTTTAAAATTAGAATCAACTTGTAGTTTCATTCTTGACTCGTTTGAGCCTGGAAACAACTTGTTGCTTCATTATTGGCTAGATTGAAGTTGGAAACAACTTGTAGCTTCATTCCAGACTCGTTTGAAGTTGAAAACAACTTGTAGCTTCATTTTCGGTTGTTTAAAATTAGAATCAACTTTAGTTTCATTCTTGACTCGTTTGAGCCTGTAAACAACTTGTTGCTTCATTATTGGCTGGATTGAAGTTGGAAACAACTTGTAGCTTCATTCTAGACTCGTTTGAAGTGGAAAACAATTTGTAGTTTCATTCTTGACTCGTTTGAGCCCGGTAAACAACTTGTTGCTTCATTATTGGCTGGATTGAAGTTGGAAACAACTTGTAGCTTCATTCCAGACTCGTTTGAAGTTGAACACAACTTGTAGCTTCATTTTCGGTTGTTTAAAATTAGAATCAACTTGTAGTTTCATTCTTGACTCGTTTGAGCCTGTAAACAACTTGTTGCTTCATTATTGGCTAGATTGAAGTTGGAAACAACTTGTAGCTTCATTCTAGACTCGTTTGAAGTGGAAAACAATTTGTAGCTTCATTTTCGGTTGTTTAAAATTAGAATCAACTTGTAGTTTCATTCTTGACTCGTTTGAGCCCGGAAACAACTTGTTGCTTCATTATTGGCTGGATTGAAGTTGGAAACAACATGTAGCTTCATTCCAGACTCGTTTGAAGTTGAAAACAACTTGTAGCTTCATTTTCAGTTGTTTAAAATTAGAATCAACTTGTAGTTTCATTCTTGACTCGTTTGAGCCTGTAAACAACTTGTTGCTTCATTATTGGCTAGATTGAAGTTGGAAACAACTTGTAGCTTCATTCTAGACTCGTTTGAAGTTGAAAACAATTTGTAGCTTCATTTTCGGTTGTTTAAAATTAGAATCAACTTGTAGTTTCATTCTTGACTCGTTTGAGCCGGAAACAACTTGTTGCTTCATTATTGGCTGGATTGAAGTTGGAAACAACTTGTAGCTTCATTCCAGACTCGTTTGAAGTTGAAAACAACTTGTAGCTTCATTTTCGGTTGTTTAAAATTAGAATCAACTTGTAGTTTCATTCTTGACTCGTTTGAGCCTGGAAACAACTTGTTGCTTCATTATTGGCTAGATTGAAGTTGGAAACAACTTGTAGCTTCATTCCAGACTCGTTTGAAGTTGAAAACAACTTGTAGCTTCATTTTCGGTTGTTTAAAATTAGAATCAACTTTAGTTTCATTCTTGACTCGTTTGAGCCTGTAAACAACTTGTTGCTTCATTACTGGCTGGATTGAAGTTGGAAACAACTTGTAGCTTCATTCTAGACTCGTTTGAAGTGGAAAACAATTTGTAGTTTCATTCTTGACTCGTTTGAGCCCGGAAACAACTTGTTGCTTCATTATTGGCTGGATTGAAGTTGGAAACAACTTGTAGCTTCATTCCAGACTCGTTTGAAGTTGAACACAACTTGTAGCTTCATTTTCGGTTGTTTAAAATTAGAATCAACTTGTAGTTTCATTTTTGACTCGTTTGAGCCTGTAAACAACTTGTTGCTTCATTATTGGTTAGATTGAAGTTGGAAACAACTTGTAGCTTCATTCTAGACTCGTTTGAAGTGGAAAACAATTTGTAGCTTCATTTTCGGTTGTTTAAAATTAGAATCAACTTGTAGTTTCATTCTTGACTCGTTTGAGCCCGGAAACAACTTTTGCTTCATTATTGGCTGGATTGAAGTTGGAAACAACATGTAGCTTCATTCCAGACTCGTTTGAAGTTGAAAACAACTTGTAGCTTCATTTTCAGTTGTTTAAAATTAGAATCAACTTGTAGTTTCATTCTTGACTCGTTTGAGCCTGTAAACAACTTGTTGCTTCATCATTGGCTAGATTGAAGTTGGATACAACTTGTAGCTTCATTCTAGACTCGTTTGAAGTTGAAAACAATTTGTAGCTTCATTTTCGGTTGTTTAAAATTAGAATCAACTTGTAGTTTCATTCTTGACTCGTTTGAGCCCGGAAACAACTTGTTGCTTCATTATTGGCTGGATTGAAGTTGGAAACAACTTGTAGCTTCATTCCAGACTCGTTTGAAGTTGAAAACAACTTGTAGCTTCATTTTCGGTTGTTTAAAATTAGAATCAACTTGTAGTTTCATTCTTGACTCGTTTGAGCCTGTAAACAACTTGTTGCTTCATTATTGGCTAGATTGAAGTTGGAAACAACTTGTAGCTTCATTCTAGACTCGTTTGAAGTGGAAAACAATTTGTAGCTTCATTTTCGGTTGTTTAAAATTAGAATCAACTTGTAGTTTCATTCTTGACTCGTTTGAGCCCGGAAACAACTTGTTGCTTCATTATTGGCTGGATTGAAGTTGGAAACAACTTGTAGCTTCATTCCAGACTCGTTTGAAGTTGAAAACAACTTGTAGCTTCATTTTCAGTTGTTTAAAATTAGAATCAACTTGTAGTTTCATTCTTGACTCGTTTGAGCCTGGAAACAACTTGTTGCTTCATTATTGGCTGGATTGAAGTTGGAAACAACTGTAGCTTCATTCCAGACTCGTTTGAAGTTGAAAACAACTTGTAGCTTCATTTTCGGTTGTTTAAAATTAGAATCAACTTGTAGTTTCATTCTTGACTCGTTTGAGCCTGTAAACAACTTGTTGCTTCATTATTGGCTGGATTGAAGTTGGAAACAACTTGTAGCTTCATTCTAGACTCGTTTGAAGTGGAAAACAAATTGTAGCTTCTTTTTCGGTTGTTTAAAATTAGAATCAACTTGTAGTTTCATTCTTGACTCGTTTGAGCCCGGAAACAACTTGTTGCTTCATTATTGGCTGGATTGAAGTTGGAAACAACTTGTAGCTTCATTCCAGACTCGTTTGAAGTTGAAAACAACTTGTAGCTTCATTTTCAGTTGTTTAAAATTAGAATCAACTTGTAGTTTCATTCTTGACTCGTTTGAGCCTGTAAAAAACTTGTTGCTTCATTATTGGCTAGATTGAAGTTGGAAACAACTTGTAGCTTCATTCTAGACTCGTTTGAAGCTGAAAACAATTTGTAGCTTCATTTTCGGTTGTTTAAAATTAGAATCAACTTGTAGTTTCATTCTTGACTCGTTTGAGCCTGGAAAACAACTTGTTGCTTCATTATTGGCTAGATTGAAGTTGGAAACAACTTGTAGCTTCATTCCAGACTCGTTTGAAGTTGAAAACAACTTGTAGCTTCATTTTCGGTTGTTTAAAATTAGAATCAACTTTAGTTTCATTCTTGACTCGTTTGAGCCTGTAAACAACTTGTTGCTTCATTATTGGCTAGATCGAAGTTGGAAACAACTTGTAGCTTCATTCTAGACTCGTTTGAAGTTGAAAACAATTTGTAGTTTCATTCTTGACTCGTTTGAGCCCGGAAACAACTTGTTGCTTCATTATTGGCTGGATTGAAGTTGGAAACACTTGTAGCTTCATTCCAGACTCGTTTGAAGTTGAACACAACTTGTAGCTTCATTTTCGGTTGTTTAAAATTAGAATCAACTTGTAGTTTCATTCTTGACTCGTTTGAGCCTGTAAACAACTTGTTGCTTCATTATTGGCTGGATTGAAGTTGGAAACAACTTGTAGCTTCATTCCAGACTCGTTTGAAGTTGAAAACAACTTGTAGCTTCATTTTCGGTTGTTTAAAATTAGAATCAACTTGTAGTTTCATTCTTGACTCGTTTGAGCCTGGAAACAACTTGTTGCTTCATTATTGGCTGGATTGAAGTTGGAAACAACATGTAGCTTCATTCCAGACTCGTTTGAAGTTGAAAACAACTTGTAGCTTCATTTTCAGTTGTTTAAAATTAGAATCAACTTGTAGTTTCATTCTTGACTCGTTTGAGCCTGTAAACAACTTGTTGCTTCATTATTGGCTGGATTGAAGTTGGAAACAACTTGTAGCTTCATTCTAGACTCGTTTGAAGTGGAAAACAATTGTAGCTTCATTTTCGGTTGTTTAAAATTAGAATCAACTTGTAGTTTCATTCTTGACTCGTTTGAGCCCGGAAACAACTTGTTGCTTCATTATTGGCTGGATTGAAGTTGGAAACAACATGTAGCTTCATTCCAGACTCGTTTGAAGTTGAAAACAACTTGTAGCTTCATTTTCAGTTGTTTAAAATTAGAATCAACTTGTAGTTTCATTCTTGACTCGTTTGAGCCTGTAAACAACTTGTTGCTTCATTATTGGCTAGATTGAAGTTGGAAACAACTTGTAGCTTCATTCTAGACTCGTTTGAAGTTGAAAACAATTTGTAGCTTCATTTTCGGTTGTTTAAAATTAGAATCAACTTGTAGTTTCATTCTTGACTCGTTTGAGCCTGGAAACAACTTGTTGCTTCATTATTGGCTAGATTGAAGTTGGAAACAACTTGTAGCTTCATTCCAGACTCGTTTGAAGTTGAAAACAACTTGTAGCTTCATTTTCGGTTGTTTAAAATTAGAATCAACTTGTAGTTTCATTCTTGACTCGTTTGAGCCTGTAAACAACTTGTTGCTTCATTATTGGCTAGATTGAAGTTGGAAACAACTTGTAGCTTCATTCTAGACTCGTTTGAAGTTGAAAACAATTTGTAGTTTTATTCTTGACTCGTTTGAGCCCGGAAACAACTTGTTGCTTCATTATTGGCTGGATTGAAGTTGGAAACAACTTGTAGCTTCATTCCAGACTCGTTTGAAGTTGAACACAACTTGTAGCTTCATTTTCGGTTGTTTAAAATTAGAATCAACTTGTAGTTTCATTCTTGACTCGTTTGAGCCTGTAAACAACTTGTTGCTTCATTATTGGCTGGATTGAAGTTGGAAACAACTTGTAGCTTCATTCCAGACTCGTTTGAAGTTGAAAACAACTTGTAGCTTCATTTTCGGTTGTTTAAAATTAGAATCAACTTGTAGTTTCATTCTTGACTCGTTTGAGCCCGGAAACAACTTGTTGCTTCATTATTGGCTGGATTGAAGTTGGAAACAACATGTAGCTTCATTCCAGACTCGTTTGAAGTTGAAAACAACTTGTAGCTTCATTTTCAGTTGTTTAAAATTAGAATCAACTTGTAGTTTCATTCTTGACTCGTTTGAGCCTGTAAACAACTTGTTGCTTCATTATTGGCTGGATTGAAGTTGGAAACAACTTGTAGCTTCATTCCAGACTCGTTTGAAGTGGAAAACAATTGTAGCTTCATTTTCGGTTGTTTAAAATTAGAATCAACTTGTAGTTTCATTCTTGACTCGTTTGAGCCTGTAAAAACTTGTTGCTTCATTATTGGCTAGATTGAAGTTGGAAACAACTTGTAGCTTCATTCTAGACTCGTTTGAAGTTGAAAACAATTTGTAGCTTCATTTTCGGTTGTTTAAAATTAGAATCAACTTGTAGTTTCATTCTTGACTCGTTTGAGCCTGGAAACAACTTGTTGCTTCATTATTGGCTAGATTGAAGTTGGAAACAACTTGTAGCTTCATTCCAGACTCGTTTGAAGTTGAAAACAACTTGTAGCTTCATTTTCGGTTGTTTAAAATTAGAATCAACTTGTAGTTTCATTCTTGACTCGTTTGAGCCTGTAAACAACTTGTTGCTTCATTATTGGCTAGATTGAAGTTGGAAACAACTTGTAGCTTCATTCTAGACTCGTTTGAAATTGAAAACAATTTGTAGTTTTATTCTTGACTCGTTTGAGCCCGGAAACAACTTGTTGCTTCATTATTGGCTGGATTGAAGTTGGAAACAACTTGTAGCTTCATTCCAGACTCGTTTGAAGTTGAACACAACTTGTAGCTTCATTTTCGGTTGTTTAAAATTAGAATCAACTTGTAGTTTCATTCTTGACTCGTTTGAGCCTGTAAACAACTTGTTGCTTCATTATTGGCTAGATTGAAGTTGGAAACAACTTGTAGCTTCATTCCAGACTCGTTTGAAGTTGAAAACAACTTGTAGCTTCATTTTCGGTTGTTTAAAATTAGAATCAACTTGTAGTTTCATTCTTGACTCGTTTGAGCCTGTAAACAACTTGTTGCTTCATTATTGGCTAGATCGAAGTTGGAAACAACTTGTAGCTTCATTCTAGACTCGTTTGAAGTTGAAAACAATTTGTAGTTTCATTCTTGACTCGTTTGAGCCCGGAAACAACTTGTTGCTTCATTATTGGCTGGATTGAAGTTGGAAACAACTTGTAGCTTCATTCCAGACTCGTTTGAAGTTGAAAACAACTTGTAGCTTCATTTTCGGTTGTTTAAAATTAGAATCAACTTGTAGTTTCATTCTTGACTCGTTTGAGCCTGTAAACAACTTGTTGCTTCATTATTGGCTGGATTGAAGTTGGAAACAACTTGTAGCTTCATTCCAGACTCGTTTGAAGTTGAAAACAACTTGTAGCTTCATTTTCAGTTGTTTAAAATTAGAATCAACTTGTAGTTTCATTCTTGACTCGTTTGAGCCCGGAAACAACTTGTTGCTTCATTATTGGCTGGATTGAAGTTGGAAACAACTTGTAGCTTCATTCAGACTCGTTTGAAGTTGAAAACAACTTGTAGCTTCATTTTCAGTTGTTTAAAATTAGAATCAACTTGTAGTTTCATTCTTGACTCGTTTGAGCCTGTAAACAACTTGTTGCTTCATTATTGGCTGGATTGAAGTTGGAAACAACTTGTAGCTTCATTCTAGACTCGTTTGAAGTGGAAAACAATTGTAGCTTCATTTTCGGTTGTTTAAAATTAGAATCAACTTGTAGTTTCATTCTTGACTCGTTTGAGCCTGTAAAAACTTGTTGCTTCATTATTGGCTAGATTGAAGTTGGAAACAACTTGTAGCTTCATTCTAGACTCGTTTGAAGTTGAAAACAATTTGTAGCTTCATTTTCGGTTGTTTAAAATTAGAATCAACTTGTAGTTTCATTCTTGACTCGTTTGAGCCTGGAAACAACTTGTTGCTTCATTATTGGCTAGATTGAAGTTGGAAACAACTTGTAGCTTCATTCCAGACTCGTTTGAAGTTGAAAACAACTTGTAGCTTCATTTTCGGTTGTTTAAAATTAGAATCAACTTGTAGTTTCATTCTTGACTCGTTTGAGCCTGTAAACAACTTGTTGCTTCATTATTGGCTAGATTGAAGTTGGAAACAACTTGTAGCTTCATTCTAGACTCGTTTGAAGTTGAAAACAATTTGTAGTTTCATTCTTGACTCGTTTGAGCCCGGAAACAACTTGTTGCTTCATTATTGGCTGGATTGAAGTTGGAAACAACTTGTAGCTTCATTCCAGACTCGTTTGAAGTTGAACACAACTTGTAGCTTCATTTTCGGTTGTTTAAAATTAGAATCAACTTGTAGTTTCATTCTTGACTCGTTTGAGCCTGTAAACAACTTGTTGCTTCATTATTGGTAGATTGAAGTTGGAAACAACTTGTAGCTTCATTCCAGACTCGTTTGAAGTGGAAAACAATTTGTAGCTTCATTTTCGGTTGTTTAAAATTAGAATCAACTTGTAGTTTCATTCTTGACTCGTTTGAGCCCGGAAACAACTTGTTGCTTCATTATTGGCTGGATTGAAGTTGGAAACAACTTGTAGCTTCATTCCAGACTCGTTTGAAGTTGAAAACAACTTGTAGCTTCATTTTCAGTTGTTTAAAATTAGAATCAACTTGTAGTTTCATTCTTGACTCGTTTGAGCCCGGAAACAACTTGTTGCTTCATTATTGGCTGGATTGAAGTTGGAAACAACTTGTAGCTTCATTCCAGACTCGTTTGAAGTTGAAAACAACTTGTAGCTTCATTTTCAGTTGTTTAAAATTAGAATCAACTTGTAGTTTCATTCTTGACTCGTTTGAGCCTGTAAACAACTTGTTGCTTCATTATTGGCTAGATTGAAGTTGGAAACAACTTGTAGCTTCATTCTAGACTCGTTTGAAGTTGAAAACAATTTGTAGCTTCATTTTCGGTTGTTTAAAATTAGAATCAACTTGTAGTTTCATTCTTGACTCGTTTGAGCCTGGAAACAACTTGTTGCTTCATTATTGGCTAGATTGAAGTTGGAAACAACTTGTAGCTTCATTCCAGACTCGTTTGAAGTTGAAAACAACTTGTAGCTTCATTTTCGGTTGTTTAAAATTAGAATCAACTTTAGTTTCATTCTTGACTCGTTTGAGCCTGTAAACAACTTGTTGCTTCATTATTGGCTAGATCGAAGTTGGAAACAACTTGTAGCTTCATTCTAGACTCGTTTGAAGTTGAAAACAATTTGTAGTTTCATTCTTGACTCGTTTGAGCCCGGAAACAACTTGTTGCTTCATTATTGGCTGGATTGAAGTTGGAAACAACTTGTAGCTTCATTCCAGACTCGTTTGAAGTTGAACACAACTTGTAGCTTCATTTTCGGTTGTTTAAAATTAGAATCAACTTGTAGTTTCATTCTTGACTCGTTTGAGCCTGTAAACAACTTGTTGCTTCATTATTGGCTGGATTGAAGTTGGAAACAACTTGTAGCTTCATTCCAGACTCGTTTGAAGTTGAAAACAACTTGTAGCTTCATTTTCGGTTGTTTAAAATTAGAATCAACTTGTAGTTTCATTCTTGACTCGTTTGAGCCCGGAAACAACTTGTTGCTTCATTATTGGCTGGATTGAAGTTGGAAACAACATGTAGCTTCATTCAGACTCGTTTGAAGTTGAAAACAACTTGTAGCTTCATTTTCAGTTGTTTAAAATTAGAATCAACTTGTAGTTTCATTCTTGACTCGTTTGAGCCTGTAAACAACTTGTTGCTTCATTATTGGCTGGATTGAAGTTGGAAACAACTTGTAGCTTCATTCCAGACTCGTTTGAAGTTGAAAACAAATTGTAGCTTCATTTTCGGTTGTTTAAAATTAGAATCAACTTGTAGTTTCATTCTTGACTCGTTTGAGCCTGTAAACAACTTGTTGCTTCATTATTGGCTAGATTGAAGTTGGAAACAACTTGTAGCTTCATTCTAGACTCGTTTGAAGTTGAAAACAATTTGTAGCTTCATTTTCGGTTGTTTAAAATTAGAATCAACTTGTAGTTTCATTCTTGACTCGTTTGAGCCTGGAAACAACTTGTTGCTTCATTATTGGCTAGATTGAAGTTGGAAACAACTTGTAGCTTCATTCCAGACTCGTTTGAAGTTGAAAACAACTTGTAGCTTCATTTTCGGTTGTTTAAAATTAGAATCAACTTTAGTTTCATTCTTGACTCGTTTGAGCCTGTAAACAACTTGTTGCTTCATTATTGGCTAGATTGAAGTTGGAAACAACTTGTAGCTTCATTCTAGACTCGTTTGAAGTTGAAAACAATTTGTAGTTTTATTCTTGACTCGTTTGAGCCCGGAAACAACTTGTTGCTTCATTATTGGCTGGATTGAAGTTGGAAACACTTGTAGCTTCATTCCAGACTCGTTTGAAGTTGAACACAACTTGTAGCTTCATTTTCGGTTGTTTAAAATTAGAATCAACTTGTAGTTTCATTCTTGACTCGTTTGAGCCTGTAAACAACTTGTTGCTTCATTATTGGCTAGATTGAAGTTGGAAACAACTTGTAGCTTCATTCCAGACTCGTTTGAAGTGGAAAACAATTTGTAGCTTCATTTTCGGTTGTTTAAAATTAGAATCAACTTGTAGTTTCATTCTTGACTCGTTTGAGCCCGGAAACAACTTGTTGCTTCATTATTGGCTGGATTGAAGTTGGAAACAACATGTAGCTTCATTCCAGACTCGTTTGAAGTTGAAAACAACTTGTAGCTTCATTTTCAGTTGTTTAAAATTAGAATCAACTTGTAGTTTCATTCTTGACTCGTTTGAGCCTGTAAACAACTTGTTGCTTCATTATTGGCTAGATTGAAGTTGGAAACAACTTGTAGCTTCATTCTAGACTCGTTTGAAGTTGAAAACAATTGTAGCTTCATTTTCGGTTGTTTAAAATTAGAATCAACTTGTAGTTTCATTCTTGACTCGTTTGAGCCCGGAAACAACTTGTTGCTTCATTATTGGCTGGATTGAAGTTGGAAACAACATGTAGCTTCATTCCAGACTCGTTTGAAGTTGAAAACAACTTGTAGCTTCATTTTCGGTTGTTTAAAATTAGAATCAACTTGTAGTTTCATTCTTGACTCGTTTGAGCCTGTAAACAACTTGTTGCTTCATTATTGGCTAGATTGAAGTTGGAAACAACTTGTAGCTTCATTCTAGACTCGTTTGAAGTTGAAAACAATTTGTAGCTTCATTTTCGGTTGTTTAAAATTAGAATCAACTTGTAGTTTCATTCTTGACTCGTTTGAGCCTGGAAACAACTTGTTGCTTCATTATTGGCTAGATTGAAGTTGGAAACAACTTGTAGCTTCATTCCAGACTCGTTTGAAGTTGAAAACAACTTGTAGCTTCATTTTCGGTTGTTTAAAATTAGAATCAACTTTAGTTTCATTCTTGACTCGTTTGAGCCTGTAAACAACTTGTTGCTTCATTATTGGCTAGATTGAAGTTGGAAACAACTTGTAGCTTCATTCTAGACTCGTTTGAAGTTGAAAACAATTTGTAGTTTCATTCTTGACTCGTTTGAGCCCGGAAACAACTTGTTGCTTCATTATTGGCTGGATTGAAGTTGGAAACAACTTGTAGCTTCATTCCAGACTCGTTTGAAGTTGAAAACAACTTGTAGCTTCATTTTCGGTTGTTTAAAATTAGAATCAACTTGTAGTTTCATTCTTGACTCGTTTGAGCCTGTAAACAACTTGTTGCTTCATTATTGGCTGGATTGAAGTTGGAAACAACTTGTAGCTTCATTCCAGACTCGTTTGAAGTTGAAAACAACTTGTAGCTTCATTTTCGGTTGTTTAAAATTAGAATCAACTTGTAGTTTCATTCTTGACTCGTTTGAGCCCGGAAACAACTTGTTGCTTCATTATTGGCTGGATTGAAGTTGGAAACAACTTGTAGCTTCATTCCAGACTCGTTTGAAGTTGAAAACAACTTGTAGCTTCATTTTCAGTTGTTTAAAATTAGAATCAACTTGTAGTTTCATTCTTGACTCGTTTGAGCCTGTAAACAACTTGTTGCTTCATTATTGGCTGGATTGAAGTTGGAAACAACTTGTAGCTTCATTCCAGACTCGTTTGAAGTGAAAACAACTTGTAGCTTCATTTTCGGTTGTTTAAAATTAGAATCAACTTGTAGTTTCATTCTTGACTCGTTTGAGCCTGTAAACAACTTGTTGCTTCATTATTGGCTAGATTGAAGTTGGAAACAACTTGTAGCTTCATTCTAGACTCGTTTGAAGTTGAAAACAATTTGTAGCTTCATTTTCGGTTGTTTAAAATTAGAATCAACTTGTAGTTTCATTCTTGACTCGTTTGAGCCTGGAAACAACTTGTTGCTTCATTATTGGCTAGATTGAAGTTGGAAACAACTTGTAGCTTCATTCCAGACTCGTTTGAAGTTGAAAACAACTTGTAGCTTCATTTTCGGTTGTTTAAAATTAGAATCAACTTTAGTTTCATTCTTGACTCGTTTGAGCCTGTAAACAACTTGTTGCTTCATTATTGGCTAGATCGAAGTTGGAAACAACTTGTAGCTTCATTCTAGACTCGTTTGAAATTGAAAACAATTTGTAGTTTCATTCTTGACTCGTTTGAGCCCGGAAACAACTTGTTGCTTCATTATTGGCTGGATTGAAGTTGGAAACAACTTGTAGCTTCATTCCAGACTCGTTTGAAGTTGAACACAACTTGTAGCTTCATTTTCGGTTGTTTAAAATTAGAATCAACTTGTAGTTTCATTCTTGACTCGTTTGAGCCTGTAAACAACTTGTTGCTTCATTATTGGCTAGATTGAAGTTGGAAACAACTTGTAGCTTCATTCCAGACTCGTTTGAAGTGGAAAACAATTGTAGCTTCATTTTCGGTTGTTTAAAATTAGAATCAACTTGTAGTTTCATTCTTGACTCGTTTGAGCCCGGAAACAACTTGTTGCTTCATTATTGGCTGGATTGAAGTTGGAAACAACTTGTAGCTTCATTCCAGACTCGTTTGAAGTTGAAAACAACTTGTAGCTTCATTTTCAGTTGTTTAAAATTAGAATCAACTTGTAGTTTCATTCTTGACTCGTTTGAGCCTGTAAACAACTTGTTGCTTCATTATTGGCTAGATTGAAGTTGGAAACAACTTGTAGCTTCATTCTAGACTCGTTTGAAGTTGAAAACAACTTGTAGCTTCATTTTCGGTTGTTTAAAATTAGAATCAACTTGTAGTTTCATTCTTGACTCGTTTGAGCCCGGAAACAACTTGTTGCTTCATTATTGGCTGGATTGAAGTTGGAAACAACATGTAGCTTCATTCCAGACTCGTTTGAAGTTGAAAACAACTTGTAGCTTCATTTTCAGTTGTTTAAAATTAGAATCAACTTGTAGTTTCATTCTTGACTCGTTTGAGCCTGTAAACAACTTGTTGCTTCATTATTGGCTAGATTGAAGTTGGAAACAACTTGTAGCTTCATTCTAGACTCGTTTGAAGTTGAAAACAATTTGTAGCTTCATTTTCGGTTGTTTAAAATTAGAATCAACTTGTAGTTTCATTCTTGACTCGTTTGAGCCTGGAAACAACTTGTTGCTTCATTATTGGCTAGATTGAAGTTGGAAACAACTTGTAGCTTCATTCCAGACTCGTTTGAAGTTGAAAACAACTTGTAGCTTCATTTTCGGTTGTTTAAAATTAGAATCAACTTTAGTTTCATTCTTGACTCGTTTGAGCCTGTAAACAACTTGTTGCTTCATTATTGGCTAGATCGAAGTTGGAAACAACTTGTAGCTTCATTCTAGACTCGTTTGAAATTGAAAACAATTTGTAGTTTCATTCTTGACTCGTTTGAGCCCGGAAACAACTTGTTGCTTCATTATTGGCTGGATTGAAGTTGGAAACAACTTGTAGCTTCATTCCAGACTCGTTTGAAGTTGAACACAACTTGTAGCTTCATTTTCGGTTGTTTAAAATTAGAATCAACTTGTAGTTTCATTCTTGACTCGTTTGAGCCTGTAAACAACTTGTTGCTTCATTATTGGCTGGATTGAAGTTGGAAACAACTTGTAGCTTCATTCCAGACTCGTTTGAAGTTGAAAACAACTTGTAGCTTCATTTTCAGTTGTTTAAAATTAGAATCAACTTGTAGTTTCATTCTTGACTCGTTTGAGCCCGGAAACAACTTGTTGCTTCATTATTGGCTGGATTGAAGTTGGAAACAACTTGTAGCTTCATTCAGACTCGTTTGAAGTTGAAAACAACTTGTAGCTTCATTTTCAGTTGTTTAAAATTAGAATCAACTTGTAGTTTCATTCTTGACTCGTTTGAGCCTGTAAACAACTTGTTGCTTCATTATTGGCTGGATTGAAGTTGGAAACAACTTGTAGCTTCATTCCAGACTCGTTTGAAGTGGAAAACAACTTGTAGCTTCATTTTCGGTTGTTTAAAATTAGAATCAACTTGTAGTTTCATTCTTGACTCGTTTGAGCCTGTAAACAACTTGTTGCTTCATTATTGGCTAGATTGAAGTTGGAAACAACTTGTAGCTTCATTCTAGACTCGTTTGAAGTTGAAAACAATTTGTAGCTTCATTTTCGGTTGTTTAAAATTAGAATCAACTTGTAGTTTCATTCTTGACTCGTTTGAGCCTGGAAACAACTTGTTGCTTCATTATTGGCTAGATTGAAGTTGGAAACAACTTGTAGCTTCATTCCAGACTCGTTTGAAGTTGAAAACAACTTGTAGCTTCATTTTCGGTTGTTTAAAATTAGAATCAACTTTAGTTTCATTCTTGACTCGTTTGAGCCTGTAAACAACTTGTTGCTTCATTATTGGCTAGATTGAAGTTGGAAACAACTTGTAGCTTCATTCTAGACTCGTTTGAAATTGAAAACAATTTGTAGTTTCATTCTTGACTCGTTTGAGCCCGGAAACAACTTGTTGCTTCATTATTGGCTGGATTGAAGTTGGAAACAACTTGTAGCTTCATTCCAGACTCGTTTGAAGTTGAACACAACTTGTAGCTTCATTTTCGGTTGTTTAAAATTAGAATCAACTTGTAGTTTCATTCTTGACTCGTTTGAGCCTGTAAACAACTTGTTGCTTCATTATTGGCTAGATTGAAGTTGGAAACAACTTGTAGCTTCATTCCAGACTCGTTTGAAGTGGAAAACAATTTGTAGCTTCATTTTCGGTTGTTTAAAATTAGAATCAACTTGTAGTTTCATTCTTGACTCGTTTGAGCCCGGAAACAACTTGTTGCTTCATTATTGGCTGGATTGAAGTTGGAAACAACATGTAGCTTCATTCCAGACTCGTTTGAAGTTGAAAACAACTTGTAGCTTCATTTTCAGTTGTTTAAAATTAGAATCAACTTGTAGTTTCATTCTTGACTCGTTTGAGCCTGTAAACAACTTGTTGCTTCATTATTGGCTAGATTGAAGTTGGAAACAACTTGTAGCTTCATTCTAGACTCGTTTGAAGTTGAAAACAATTGTAGCTTCATTTTCGGTTGTTTAAAATTAGAATCAACTTGTAGTTTCATTCTTGACTCGTTTGAGCCCGGAAACAACTTGTTGCTTCATTATTGGCTGGATTGAAGTTGGAAACAACTTGTAGCTTCATTCCAGACTCGTTTGAAGTTGAAAACAACTTGTAGCTTCATTTTCAGTTGTTTAAAATTAGAATCAACTTGTAGTTTCATTCTTGACTCGTTTGAGCCTGTAAACAACTTGTTGCTTCATTATTGGCTAGATTGAAGTTGGAAACAACTTGTAGCTTCATTCTAGACTCGTTTGAAGTTGAAAACAATTTGTAGCTTCATTTTCGGTTGTTTAAAATTAGAATCAACTTGTAGTTTCATTCTTGACTCGTTTGAGCCTGGAAACAACTTGTTGCTTCATTATTGGCTGGATTGAAGTTGGAAACAACTTGTAGCTTCATTCCAGACTCGTTTGAAGTTGAAAACAACTTGTAGCTTCATTTTCGGTTGTTTAAAATTAGAATCAACTTTAGTTTCATTCTTGACTCGTTTGAGCCTGTAAACAACTTGTTGCTTCATTATTGGCTAGATTGAAGTTGGAAACAACTTGTAGCTTCATTCTAGACTCGTTTGAAGTTGAAAACAATTTGTAGTTTCATTCTTGACTCGTTTGAGCCCGGAAACAACTTGTTGCTTCATTATTGGCTGGATTGAAGTTGGAAACAACTTGTAGCTTCATTCCAGACTCGTTTGAAGTTGAAAACAACTTGTAGCTTCATTTTCGGTTGTTTAAAATTAGAATCAACTTGTAGTTTCATTCTTGACTCGTTTGAGCCTGAAACAACTTGTTGCTTCATTATTGGCTGGATTGAAGTTGGAAACAACTTGTAGCTTCATTCCAGACTCGTTTGAAGTTGAAAACAACTTGTAGCTTCATTTTCAGTTGTTTAAAATTAGAATCAACTTGTAGTTTCATTCTTGACTCGTTTGAGCCCGGAAACAACTTGTTGCTTCATTATTGGCTGGATTGAAGTTGGAAACAACTTGTAGCTTCATTCCAGACTCGTTTGAAGTTGAAAACAACTTGTAGCTTCATTTTCAGTTGTTTAAAATTAGAATCAACTTGTAGTTTCATTCTTGACTCGTTTGAGCCTGTAAACAACTTGTTGCTTCATTATTGGCTGGATTGAAGTTGGAAACAACTTGTAGCTTCATTCAGACTCGTTTGAAGTGAAAACAATTGTAGCTTCATTTTCGGTTGTTTAAAATTAGAATCAACTTGTAGTTTCATTCTTGACTCGTTTGAGCCTGGTAAAAACTTGTTGCTTCATTATTGGCTAGATTGAAGTTGGAAACAACTTGTAGCTTCATTCTAGACTCGTTTGAAGTTGAAAACAATTTGTAGCTTCATTTTCGGTTGTTTAAAATTAGAATCAACTTGTAGTTTCATTCTTGACTCGTTTGAGCCTGGAAACAACTTGTTGCTTCATTATTGGCTAGATTGAAGTTGGAAACAACTTGTAGCTTCATTCCAGACTCGTTTGAAGTTGAAAACAACTTGTAGCTTCATTTTCGGTTGTTTAAAATTAGAATCAACTTTAGTTTCATTCTTGACTCGTTTGAGCCTGTAAACAACTTGTTGCTTCATTATTGGCTAGATTGAAGTTGGAAACAACTTGTAGCTTCATTCTAGACTCGTTTGAAGTTGAAAACAATTTGTAGTTTCATTCTTGACTCGTTTGAGCCCGGAAACAACTTGTTGCTTCATTATTGGCTGGATTGAAGTTGGAAACACTTGTAGCTTCATTCCAGACTCGTTTGAAGTTGAACACAACTTGTAGCTTCATTTTCGGTTGTTTAAAATTAGAATCAACTTGTAGTTTCATTCTTGACTCGTTTGAGCCTGTAAACAACTTGTTGCTTCATTATTGGTTAGATTGAAGTTGGAAACAACTTGTAGCTTCATTCAGACTCGTTTGAAGTGGAAAACAATTTGTAGCTTCATTTTCGGTTGTTTAAAATTAGAATCAACTTGTAGTTTCATTCTTGACTCGTTTGAGCCCGGAAACAACTTGTTGCTTCATTATTGGCTGGATTGAAGTTGGAAACAACATGTAGCTTCATTCCAGACTCGTTTGAAGTTGAAAACAACTTGTAGCTTCATTTTCAGTTGTTTAAAATTAGAATCAACTTGTAGTTTCATTCTTGACTCGTTTGAGCCTGTAAACAACTTGTTGCTTCATTATTGGCTAGATTGAAGTTGGAAACAACTTGTAGCTTCATTCTAGACTCGTTTGAAGTTGAAAACAATTGTAGCTTCATTTTCGGTTGTTTAAAATTAGAATCAACTTGTAGTTTCATTCTTGACTCGTTTGAGCCCGGAAACAACTTGTTGCTTCATTATTGGCTGGATTGAAGTTGGAAACAACATGTAGCTTCATTCCAGACTCGTTTGAAGTTGAAAACAACTTGTAGCTTCATTTTCAGTTGTTTAAAATTAGAATCAACTTGTAGTTTCATTCTTGACTCGTTTGAGCCTGTAAACAACTTGTTGCTTCATTATTGGCTAGATTGAAGTTGGAAACAACTTGTAGCTTCATTCTAGACTCGTTTGAAGTTGAAAACAATTGTAGCTTCATTTTCGGTTGTTTAAAATTAGAATCAACTTGTAGTTTCATTCTTGACTCGTTTGAGCCTGGAAACAACTTGTTGCTTCATTATTGGCTAGATTGAAGTTGGAAACAACTTGTAGCTTCATTCCAGACTCGTTTGAAGTTGAAAACAACTTGTAGCTTCATTTTCGGTTGTTTAAAATTAGAATCAACTTGTAGTTTCATTCTTGACTCGTTTGAGCCTGTAAACAACTTGTTGCTTCATTATTGGCTAGATCGAAGTTGGAAACAACTTGTAGCTTCATTCTAGACTCGTTTGAAATTGAAAACAATTTGTAGTTTCATTCTTGACTCGTTTGAGCCCGGAAACAACTTGTTGCTTCATTATTGGCTGGATTGAAGTTGGAAACGACTTGTAGCTTCATTCCAGACTCGTTTGAAGTTGAAAACAACTTGTAGCTTCATTTTCGGTTGTTTAAAATTAGAATCAACTTGTAGTTTCATTCTTGACTCGTTTGAGCCTGTAAACAACTTGTTGCTTCATTATTGGCTAGATTGAAGTTGGAAACAACTTGTAGCTTCATTCTAGACTCGTTTGAAGTTGAAAACAACTTGTAGCTTCATTTTCGGTTGTTTAAAATTAGAATCAACTTTCATTCTTGACTCGTTTGAGCCCGGAAACAACTTGTTGCTTCATTATTGGCTGGATTGAAGTTGGAAACAACATGTAGCTTCATTCCAGACTCGTTTGAAGTTGAAAACAACTTGTAGCTTCATTTTCAGTTGTTTAAAATTAGAATCAACTTGTAGTTTCATTCTTGACTCGTTTGAGCCTGTAAACAACTTGTTGCTTCATTATTGGCTGGATTGAAGTTGGAAACAACTTGTAGCTTCATTCTAGACTCGTTTGAAGTTGAAAACAAATTGTAGCTTCATTTTCGGTTGTTTAAAATTAGAATCAACTTGTAGTTTCATTCTTGACTCGTTTGAGCCTGTAAACAACTTGTTGCTTCATTATTGGCTAGATTGAAGTTGGAAACAACTTGTAGCTTCATTCCAGACTCGTTTGAAGTTGAAAACAATTTGTAGCTTCATTTTCGGTTGTTTAAAATTAGAATCAACTTGTAGTTTCATTCTTGACTCGTTTGAGCCTGGAAACAACTTGTTGCTTCATTATTGGCTAGATTGAAGTTGGAAACAACTTGTAGCTTCATTCCAGACTCGTTTGAAGTTGAAAACAAACTTGTAGCTTCATTTTCGGTTGTTTAAATTAGAATCAACTTGTAGTTTCATTCTTGACTCGTTTGAGCCTGGAAACAACTTGTTGCTTCATTATTGGCTAGATTGAAGTTGGAAACAACTTGTAGCTTCATTCTAGACTCGTTTGAAAGAAAACAATTTGTAGTTTTATTCTTGACTCGTTTGACCCGGAAACAACTTGTTGCTTCATTATTGGCTGGATTGAAGTTGGAAACAACTTGTAGCTTCATTCCAGACTCGTTTGAAGTTGAACACAACTTGTAGCTTCATTTCGGTTGTTTAAAATTAGAATCAACTTGTAGTTTCATTCTTGACTCGTTTGAGCCCGGAAACAACTTGTTGCTTCATTATTGGCTGGATTGAAGTTGGAAACAACTTGTAGCTTCATTCCAGACTCGTTTGAAGTTGAAAACAACTTGTAGCTTCATTTTCAGTTGTTTAAAATTAGAATCAACTTGTAGTTTCATTCTTGACTCGTTTGAGCCTGTAAACAACTTGTTGCTTCATTATTGGCTAGATTGAAGTTGGAAACAACTTGTAGCTTCATTCTAGACTCGTTTGAAGTTGAAAACAATTGTAGCTTCATTTTCGGTTGTTTAAAATTAGAATCAACTTGTAGTTTCATTCTTGACTCGTTTGAGCCCGGAAACAACTTGTTGCTTCATTATTGGCTGGATTGAAGTTGGAAACAACATGTAGCTTCATTCCAGACTCGTTTGAAGTTGAAAACAACTTGTAGCTTCATTTTCAGTTGTTTAAAATTAGAATCAACTTGTAGTTTCATTCTTGACTCGTTTGAGCCTGTAAACAACTTGTTGCTTCATTATTGGCTAGATTGAAGTTGGAAACAACTTGTAGCTTCATTCTAGACTCGTTTGAAGTTGAAAACAATTGTAGCTTCATTTTCGGTTGTTTAAAATTAGAATCAACTTGTAGTTTCATTCTTGACTCGTTTGAGCCGGAAACAACTTGTTGCTTCATTATTGGCTGGATTGAAGTTGGAAACAACATGTAGCTTCATTCCAGACTCGTTTGAAGTTGAAAACAACTTGTAGCTTCATTTTCAGTTGTTTAAAATTAGAATCAACTTGTAGTTTCATTCTTGACTCGTTTGAGCCCGGAAACAACTTGTTGCTTCATTATTGGCTGGATTGAAGTTGGAAACAACTTGTAGCTTCATTCCAGACTCGTTTGAAGTTGAAAACAACTTGTAGCTTCATTTTCGTTGTTTAAAATTAGAATCAACTTGTAGTTTCATTCTTGACTCGTTTGAGCCTGTAAACAACTTGTTGCTTCATTATTGGCTAGATTGAAGTTGGAAACAACTTGTAGCTTCATTCTAGACTCGTTTGAAATTGAAAACATTTGTAGTTTCATTCTTGACTCGTTTGAGCCCGGAAACAACTTGTTGCTTCATTATTGGCTGGATTGAAGTTGGAAACAACTTGTAGCTTCATTCCAGACTCGTTTGAAGTTGAAAACAACTTGTAGCTTCATTTTCGGTTGTTTAAAATTAGAATCAACTTGTAGTTTCATTCTTGACTCGTTTGAGCCTGTAAACAACTTGTTGCTTCATTATTGGCTAGATTGAAGTTGGAAACAACTTGTAGCTTCATTCCAGACTCGTTTGAAGTTGAAAACAATTGTAGCTTCATTTTCGGTTGTTTAAATTAGAATCAACTTGTAGTTTCATTCTTGACTCGTTTGAGCCCGGAAACAACTTGTTGCTTCATTATTGGCTGGATTGAAGTTGGAAACAACATGTAGCTTCATTCCAGACTCGTTTGAAGTTGAAAACAACTTGTAGCTTCATTTTCAGTTGTTTAAAATTAGAATCAACTTGTAGTTTCATTCTTGACTCGTTTGAGCCTGTAAACAACTTGTTGCTTCATTATTGGCTAGATTGAAGTTGGAAACAACTTGTAGCTTCATTCTAGACTCGTTTGAAGTTGAAAACAATTGTGTAGTTTTATTTCTTGACTCGTTTTGAGCCCGGAAACAACTTGTTGCTTCATTATTGGCTGGATTGAAGTTGGAAACAACTTGTAGCTTCATTCCAGACTCGTTTGAAGTTGAACACAACTTGTAGCTTCATTTTCGGTTGTTTAAATTAGAATCAACTTGTAGTTTCATTCTTGACTCGTTTGAGCCTGAAACAACTTGTTGCTTCATTATTGGCTGGATTGAAGTTGGAAACAACTTGTAGCTTCATTCCAGACTCGTTTGAAGTTGAAAACACTTGTAGCTTCATTTTCGGTTGTGTTAAAATTAGAATCAACTTGTAGTTTCATTCTTGACTCGTTTGAGCCCGGAAACAACTTGTTGCTTCATTATTGGCTGGATTGAAGTTGGAAACAACATGTAGCTTCATTCAGACTCGTTTGAAGTTGAAAACAACTTGTAGCTTCATTTTCAGTTGTTTAAAATTAGAATCAACTTGTAGTTTCATTCTTGACTCGTTTGAGCCTGTAACAACTTGTTGCTTCATTATTGGCTGGATTGAAGTTGGAAACAACTTGTAGCTTCATTCTAGACTCGTTTGAAGTTGAAAACAATTTGTAGCTTCATTTTCGGTTGTTTAAAATTAGAATCAACTTGTAGTTTCATTCTTGACTCGTTTGAGCCTGTAAACAACTTGTTGCTTCATTATTGGCTAGATTGAAGTTGGAAACAACTTGTAGCTTCATTCCAGACTCGTTTGAAGTTGAAAACAATTTGTAGCTTCATTTTCGGTTGTTTAAAATTAGAATCAACTTGTAGTTTCATTCTTGACTCGTTTGAGCCTGGAAACAACTTGTTGCTTCATTATTGGCTAGATTGAAGTTGGAAACAACTTGTAGCTTCATCCAGACTCGTTTGAAGTTGAAAACAACTTGTAGCTTCATTTTCGGTTGTTTAAAATTAGAATCAACTTTAGTTTCATTCTTGACTCGTTTGAGCCTGTAAACAACTTGTTGCTTCATTATTGGCTAGATTGAAGTGGAAACAACTTGTAGCTTCATTCTAGACTCGTTGAAATTGAAAACAATTTGTAGTTTCATTCTTGACTCGTTTGAGCCCGGAAACAACTTGTTGCTTCATTATTGGCTGGATTGAAGTTGGAAACAACTTGTAGCTTCATTCCAGACTCGTTTGAAGTTGAAACAACTTTGTAGCTTCATTTTCGGTTGTTTAAAATTAGAATCAACTTGTAGTTTCATTCTTGACTCGTTTGAGCCGGAAACAACTTGTTGCTTCATTATTGGCTGATTGAAGTTGGAAACAACTTGTAGCTTCATTCAGACTCGTTTGAAGTTGAAAACAACTTGTAGCTTCATTTTCAGTTGTTTAAAATTAGAATCAACTTGTAGTTTCATTCTTGACTCGTTTGAGCCTGTAAACAACTTGTTGCTTCATTATTGGCTGGATTGAAGTTGGAAACAACTGTAGCTTCATTCTAGACTCGTTTGAAGTGGAAAACAAATTGTAGCTTCATTTTCGGTTGTTTAAAATTAGAATCAACTTGTAGTTTCATTCTTGACTCGTTTGAGCCTGTAAACAACTTGTTGCTTCATTATGGCTAGATTGAAGTTGGAAACAACTTGTAGCTTCATTCTAGACTCGTTTGAAGTTGAAAACAATTTGTAGCTTCATTTTCGGTTGTTTAAAATTAGAATCAACTGTAGTTTCATTCTTGACTCGTTTGAGCCTGGAAACAACTTGTTGCTTCATTATTGGCTAGATTGAAGTTGGAAACAACTTGTAGCTTCATTCCAGACTCGTTTGAAGTTGAAAACAACTTGTAGCTTCATTTTCGGTTGTTTAAAATTAGAATCAACTTGTAGTTTCATTCTTGACTCGTTTGAGCCTGTAAAACTTGTTGCTTCATTATTGGCTAGATTGAAGTTGGAACAACTTGTAGCTTCATTCTAGACTCGTTTGAAGTTGAAAACAACTTGTAGTTTTAATTCTTGACTGT
The DNA here is from genome assembly GCF_001625215.2 of Daucus carota subsp. sativus. Classification (NCBI taxonomy): domain Eukaryota; kingdom Viridiplantae; phylum Streptophyta; class Magnoliopsida; order Apiales; family Apiaceae; genus Daucus; species Daucus carota. The sequence continues at coordinate 17,312,881 of NC_030387.2, read as the reverse complement.
TTGAGCCCGGAAACAACTTGTTGCTTCATTATTGGCTGGATTGAAGTTGGAAACGACTTGTAGCTTCATTCCAGACTCGTTTGAAGTTGAACACAACTTGTAGCTTCATTTTCGGTTGTTTAAAATTAGAATCAACTTGTAGTTTCATTCTTGACTCGTTTGAGCCTGTAAACAACTTGTTGCTTCATTATTGGCTAGATTGAAGTTGGAAACAACTTGTAGCTTCATTCCAGACTCGTTTGAAGTTGAAAACAATTTGTAGCTTCATTTTCGGTTGTTTAAAATTAGAATCAACTTGTAGTTTCATTCTTGACTCGTTTGAGCCCGGAAACAACTTGTTGCTTCATTATTGGCGGATTGAAGTTGGAAACAACATGTAGCTTCATTCCAGACTCGTTTGAAGTTGAAAACAACTTGTAGCTTCATTTCAGTTGTTTAAAATTAGAATCAACTTGTAGTTTCATTCTTGACTCGTTTGAGCCTGTAAACAACTTGTTGCTTCATTATTGGCTAGATTGAAGTTGGATACAACTTGTAGCTTCATTCTAGACTCGTTTGAAGTTGAAAACAAGTTGTAGCTTCATTTTCGGTTGTTTAAAATTAGAATCAACTTGTAGTTTCATTCTTGACTCGTTTGAGCCCGGAAACAACTTGTTGCTTCATTATTGGCTGGATTGAAGTTGGAAACAACTTGTAGCTTCATTCCAGACTCGTTTGAAGTTGAAAACAACTTGTAGCTTCATTTTCGGTTGTTTAAAATTAGAATCAACTTGTAGTTTCATTCTTGACTCGTTGAGCCCGGAAACAACTTGTTGCTTCATTATTGGCTAGATTGAAGTTGGAAACAACATGTAGCTTCATTCCAGACTCGTTTGAAGTTGAAAACAACTTGTAGCTTCATTTTCAGTTGTTTAAATTAGAATCAACTTGTAGTTTCATTCTTGACTCGTTGAGCCTGTAACAACTGTTGCTTCATTATTGGCTAGATTGAAGTTGGAAACAACTTGTAGCTTCATTCTAGACTCGTTTGAAAATTGAAAACAATTTGTAGTTTCATTCTTGACTCGTTTGAGCCCGAAACAACTTGTTGCTTCATTATTGGCTGGATTGAAGTTGGAAACAACTTGTAGCTTCATTCCAGACTCGTTTGAAGTTGAACACAACTTGTAGCTTCATTTTCGGTTGTTTAAAATTAGAATCAACTTGTAGTTCATTCTTGACTCGTTTGAGCCTGTAAATTGTTGCGGTCATTATCTACACGGCAAGCGCACGTGATCACAAGTAATATATTAAGTTCGATCCCAAGAGACTGGTGAATTAAGAATACGCACCTATGCAACAATGTATGATCAATTATCACTGCCAAGACAATTAACAAGGATTGTTTCTTTTATACTAATAATTAAAATTACTAATCAAATTCAGAATAGGAAAACACATGGGATTCTAATTTCATTATCGATTCATCTAAATTGAAATTACTGATTAACATGTGACTGGTTGATCCCGATCAGACAACACGAAAGTAATACATGCCAACTCTCGTTGCACACATATCATACCAATCAAAATCCACAATTAAGATAGAAGTCTCATGACACCACAAAGCTCAGACCCTATATCTCTAATAGCGGTAGTGTAAGCAGAGAGTTGAATAACAAGTCGTCTATCGTGATTACACAGGGTGATAAAAATAGTTCAAGTTATCACAAATTATGTTTCATTCACATAATCCTATGTTTACATGGCAAAGTTCTAAATTCAGTCATCCACTCTCGCTTCAGAAGAATTAACAACAACTTAGAAGTTAGCTACGCTCCTAGAAGAATAAGCACGGCTCATGCAAAGAACTCAACATATGTCACAACAATCACGTAATTACATTCGTTACGAACTACGTCGATAATCCATTAGAATCCCATGAGGCGTTAGTTCATAATCGAACTAATCGAACATCATGGATTTAATGATAACATGGTAATTAAAAGACAAGAGTTAAAGGATAAAAATGCTTGAATTAATAATAAGATCACACGTTACAGATTTGATGTTTCACACGATCTCGCTCGAAACTGTCACTTCCTCGCGAAGAACGATCGAATACAACTGATATTGTGGCTTGAATGAAGAAAACTAACTACGATATTGTTCCTACTTCTAACTACTTCTATAGGCTAGGGTTTTTTTACACACGAGAAATTAAATGCATTGACTAAGTCAACCGGGCCTCGACCGCTGCGAAATCCATCAGAAAGCTTCAAAATCGGCCCGGGGGAGTTCTGCTGGGCGCCACCGCGCTAGACTAGCGCGGGCGCGCCAGTTGACCCGAGATAGCGGCGGGCGCGCTAGTGGTTAGCGCGGGCGCGCTAGAACTTTTGTGATGGCCGCCTGTTTCTCATGTTCAGCTCGTTCTCGCGTGCATGTCCTTCCTCGCTCCTAGTACCACTTCCGTAGGTGATCACGGTTGCATTTAGCAGATGCAACAAGCCCTTTAAACCCCTAGATAGCTCTAGTGGACGAGTGTGTTCTCGTGAGGGTTTGTAGAAGATGTACCCACAAAATCCCAAGCCCTGAGGAATCCAGATTCGCCATCTTGCAATTAATGCCCAAAACACCCTAAATTGATAGAAAATCACTTCACTCTCAACGCGTGACCTGCACAGAAAAACAATAAAAACATATCAAAAGACACGAACACTTAAGTACAACCAACCAATTTAAGTGGAATGAAGGTCTATAAGGGTGTATAAAGACCACTTCTCACACCCCCAAACGTAAACTGATGCTTGTCCTCAAGCGTCAACACACTATACATAAGACAATGGCAATGCTGAATGCAACGACGTGATTAATGAGTGAACTATGAAGTAATTAGCGTGAAATTTTTAAGACCCAGATTGTGCTAATGTTCTCGACTTTCATCGCTCCGCCACCAAGTCAATTACCTTCTAATTACAAGTGTGGAGTGCCAGTGT